>NC_133382.1:27096478-27159893 GCF_049309525.1 Garra rufa | reverse complement strand
ATATATATATATATATATATATATATTATATTTAGGCAAAATAAGAAAAACGTACACATCTTTATTCTGTTCAAAAGTTTTCACCTCCTGGCTCTTAATGCATCATTTGTCCTTCTGAAGCATCAGTGGGAATTTGAACCTTTTGAAATATTTGCATATGAGTCCCTCAGTTGTCAGAAGATGTCAAAATCAGACAGTCATTGTTGGAAATGCACAAAAAGAAAACCAAACATTTGTGGGATGTTTATTTGACATTTATTTTTATAGATTTACAAACCCTTAGATAAGTAGTTTTGTTAAATGTGCTGGCAGTGGCATATTATACTTGACTGGTTGTGCTCAGAATATTACTTGTACATTAAATAAAAAGAAAATGATGTAATTTGCAGATAGATACAGTAGAAAGCACAGGCATATTAGTTTGTATGCTTATGTCACTGGTAGTTGGTACATACTGGGTAATGTCTGCTCTCCCTTACGTCTTTCCCTAAACGACCAGTCTCTGAAGGAAAAAGTAATAACCTTCTATATTGGTAATAAAATATATTACACAAAATATGATAAACACTTATAGCAGCCCTTTAGAGGGTTCGATGTTGAACAGGTTTTCTGTGCCTAGTGAAGCTATTTATTAAAAAATGCGGCACAATAAAGGAAGATTTCATCTGGTCGATATCCATATGGTTTATAAAGATAACCACCACAAATCCTCTCAACCTTTCTGTCGTTCATTACCGTTCGCCAGCTGTGCACCGAGACGCTCAGATACTGCACGTCATTTGTTGTCGGGACTATCTGCAACGCCGAGAATACACCTAATATTGATCTGCATTCATTCCTCTGTTCCTCTATCACGTATGAGATGAGTTCCTCTGATAAGGTTCATTTATTTACGTTGGTCTCGCAGACCTTCATCTCGGTTGAGCTGTGTTCAAGCAGTAATAGTTTTCTATTAGATTTCCCAAAAGTAGAGTCACTTATTTACCGTGGCGGTGCATCATTAAATCAAATGGACCACCGTGACACGGTGAGCTCGCGCTCCTCTGATGTTTATGATCAGAAAGTGTGATCAGCATTTATTAGCTTACCGAGGAAACTGGGACCATGAAACTGTGCACGTATGAGGACCCCGACCCCTCTGAAAGCATCAGATATTAGATACGGAGAATTGAAGTGCTCTTGTTGTGCAGGAAACTCAATATGACTAAACATTACTGCTGTTTCACTGTTTCATGGGTCGGTCTGAGGTCAGCCAGTATGAACAAGATAAATAATCCATTTCAGGCATGTTTATGCAAGCTTTTTACTTTAATGTTACAATCCATAAATAAAACGGTTTAGTGAACATAGTTAAATTCACCATAAATTAAGCCATTTGAACCAAAAAGGATTTATTTGAATGGATTTGTTGTAGTGCTGTTGTGTAAATTTATATTTAATAGATGCAATTGCTAAGGTTGTCTGCATCTGCTTACAGCACCATTCACAGTTTGTGCTATTCTGATTTACACTGCTATCATGATTATAATTAGTAGTATTTTTTGGAGTAAACTTAAATATATAATATATACACTACCAGTCAAATGTTTTTGAACAGTAAGACTTTTTTCATGTTTTTTTTTTTTTTAAAAGTCTCTTCTGCTCAACAAGCCTGCATTTATTTGATCCGAAGTACAGCAAAAACAGTAAAAAATTTAACTGTTTTCTATTTGAATATATTTTAAAATGTAATTTATTCCTGTGATTTCAAAGCTGAATTTTTAGCATCATTACTCCAGTCACATGATCCTTCAGAAATCATTCTAATATTCCGATTTGCTGCTCAAAAACATTTATCATTGAAAACAGCTGAGTAGTATTTTTTTAGGTTTATTTGCTGAATAGAAAGTTCAGAAGAACAGCCTTCATCGGAAATAGAATATTTTGTAACATTATAAATGTCTTTACCATCACTTTTGATCAATTTAGAGCATCCTTGCTAAATAAAAGTATTAATTTCTATAATTACTTTCTTTAAAAAAAAAAGAATAAAAAAATTATACAGACTCCAAGCTTTTGAGTGGTATAGTGTATAATGTTACAAAAGCTTTATATTTCAGATTAATGCTGATCTTTGGATCTTTCTGTTCATCAAAGAATCCTGAAAAATGCACTCAACTGTTTTAAATATTGATAATAATAATAAATATTTCTTGAACAGCAAATCAGCATATTAGAATGATTTCTGTAGGATCATGTGATACTAAAGACTGGAGTAATGATGCAAAAAATTTAGCTTAGATCACAGGAATAAATGATATTTTAAAATACGTATATTCAAATAGAAAACGCTAATTTTAAGTAATAAAAATATTTCACAATATTACTGCTTTTGCTGTATTCTGGATCAAATAAATGCAGGCTTGGTGGGTAGAAGAGACTCATACTGTCCAAAACCATTTCACTGGTAGTGTACACATATATGTGACCCTGGACCACAAAACTAGTCATAAGGGTCAATTTTTTTTTATATTTAGATTTATACATAATCTAAATAAGCTTTTCATTGAGGTATGGCTTGTTAGAATAAGACAATATTTGGCCGAGATTCAACTATTTGAAAATCTGGAATCTGAGGGTGCAGAAATCAAGTTGTTTGAAGTTGTCCAAAGTTCAAAGCAGTGCATATTACTAATCAAAAATGAAGTTTTAATATATTTACGGCAGGAAATTTACAAAATATGACCATGGAACGTGATCTTTACTTAATATCATAATGATTTTTGGCATAAAAGGAAAAAAAGATAATTATTTTTGGCTATATTTGGTCACATATAATTATTATCATCATCATCATAGAACATGACTTAAGGTTTGGACACATTTTTCATAATGAAGGTAGAACGCAGAGCCGCTTGATGGTCCCACCGTAGTTTCCTCTCTCCACTTTATATTTGTGTCTCATTAGAGACATTTTCCTGACAGTCCTCTCCAGATTTCAGATGCTTTATTCCACAGCATGATGAGCAATTCCTACCTATTTATACAGTGATCTAATGAATGATAATTAATGAAAATTACAATGTCTATGAAAAAGGGATTCTTTCAGCTAAAGGATCTATACTCACTCACATTCATGTAATTGACATGTTTTGTGTCTTATAATGTACATAAAAGAAGATAACGTATGTACTGCTTTAAAGCTCAAAGTTGATTCTGAAAGCTGAGGTAGTTTCTTAGTTAGAAACTGCTTGAGTTGCAGCATAAATGTGCTGGAGGGTCATGTAGATAATAGTGGTAGACCAACAAGGGCAGAATTTCTTCTAGTTTTTTTTTTTAGCTGTAGGAAACTAGAACCTGTTTTTGTCACTATACAAACCTGTTTGTCAAGTGCCATTATAACCAGGGATGCACATAAGTTTTTCAATTAATCTGGAAATCATGAGAGCACCAAGAGATTTAGTTTGGTGCTCACACTTCACATAGTGTAACTAATAAAATATAAATATAAAAAAACTATTATTAATTAACTTTTAATAATAATAGTATTAATATTATTGCACTTTATTTATTTTTTTAAATAACGGGAAGGGCATCCGGCCTAAGACGTGCCAAATCAGCTCATGTCAAAAAAGGGAGCAAGCCGAAAGAGAGAGATTTATTTTTTAGAATAAAATAATAAAGTATGATAATACTGTTATTTTAAAATTTAAAAATGAGTGTTAATAAAAATACATTTATTTTATAGTACACTTAAAAATACAATGCCAATTTTACAAACTTTTTCGTTCAATTTTTTTTTTTTAAACCTAAAGTCAGCAAGCTTTTATTTTGGCAGCTAAGGAAGTTTGGGATCAGTATGATTTTTTTAATGTTTTTTTATACTTTGTTTGATCAAAAATACAGAAAAATTGTTATTGTGAAATATTACGATGTAAAATAACGTTTTTCTATTTTAATATACATTACAAACTAATTTATATCTGTCATGCAAAGCTGAATTTTCAGCATCTTTACTTCAGTCTTCAGTGTCACGTGATCCCTCATAAATCATTCCAATATGCTGATTTATTACCAGTGCTGGAAACATGTTTACAGCTTAATATTTATTTATTTTTTTTAAACCTGTAATACTTTTTTCAGGATTCTTTGAGTAAAAAGTTTAAAAGAACAGCGTTTATTTAAAATAGCATTATTTTCTAACAATATACACTACTGTTCAAAAGTTTGGGGTCAGTAAATTTTTATTCTTTCTTTTTTTTTAAAAGAAATTTATACTTTTGTTTAGCAAGGATGTGTTAAATTGGTGAAAAGTGGAATCAGTGAATCCTGAAAAAAGTATTACAAGTTCCAAAAAAAAAAAAAAAAACATTTTGGCAGCACATAAATTTCTAATAATAAATCAGCATATTAGAATAATTTCTGAAGGATCATGTGACACTTAAGATTCAGCTTTGCGTTACAAGAATAAATTATATTAAAATAGAAACCATTATTTTGTATTGTAATAATATTTCACAATATTAGAGTTTTTTCTGTATTTTTGATCAAATAAATGCAGCTTTCATGAGCTTAAGAAACTTCTTTAATACTGATCCCAGATTTTTTAATGACAGTGTATGCACAACCAGGTTCATCACTACTGAATGAAGTGCATCGGTGAATGTCATTTGTGCATTTTGTGTTGAAACCGGAAATGCATAGCCTAGGTTTATGCTTTTAGCTTGAATTTAAATGCTATACAGTATTACAGTTAGTCCATCTTAAACGGAGGCTGATTGTGACTTTCAGCCATGTTGGTACGCAAATAAGCAGTCTGAACGTTTTTATTTTGGTCACATTTATGTGTATCATTTATGTGCATCCCTGATTTTAACACACTTATAAATATAAAATATATATATATTTTTAAAAGATATAAAAATTGTTACAGAATTTTTGTAAATGCAAATACATCAATTTACTGTTCAGATTTGCAGTACCAAGAATTTTTTTATATGTATGCTATATGTTCACATATGATTTACAATGTCTGAATGACCTTATTTAGTAGAGTTAACGCCTTGTCCTCATGGTTCTCCCAAAGCATTATTTATGGCACAACAAGGTATAGTCTCACTGGGAGCAATGACTTAACCCGGTACATGTGGGGGCTGCACAACTGCTCTTTTCAATCCCAGCATCTTGCTTGCTTGCCTGTCTTCAGGGACAAAAATGGTTCAGCCCTAATGGAATGTTAAAGCTTTCTCCAGCTCTGTCTTTAGCCCTAACCGTGTTCCTGTGACAACGGCTTAATGAAATGAATGGGCTCTCCAAAGGACCTGCCCCGCTCTGCCGTTGTTGCATTATTCATCTTGTGAGTCAGGGTGACTTACAAATTTGTACATTTAGAACATTAATCCATTTATTTTTGCTGGGTATTTATCCAAGTAGTTATTTTCCTTCCCTTACGGGATGCTGGGGGGGAACACACTTTCTTGACACCCTAAACAACTTTTCAAAAGTGTGTTGATGTTTAGTTAATGGCCCTGCAGTATTCACTGACAAATCCATGATGTCTTATTCAAACAGTGTCTTCTGAAGCTTGGCTAAAAATGTAGCTTGCCATTTGGGTCATGGAGCATATCGATATGAAATCTCTAAATAAAACATCATCATTGATTGAACCGATTTGAGTGGTCAGAATAATATCTCAGGAGAGGCATAAGCGGCACAAGACATATTCTGATCCAACATTATATTAGTTATATTATCCTGTTAATCCCTGTGTGCAAAAAATGCAACCATTTACAGACGTTTATCCCACCCTTCCATTATGTCCCTTCCTAGCCAGGTTGAGCTACACCTGTGCATTTAAGTCTAATGTAAACCACAGTCCCAGAAGGTAGACGTTTGGCATGTGTGTAATGCCTGAGGGATAAGCTCAGGTAACCATGAACAGCCATTATTGCCTCCATTTAACAATTAGAAGAGATGAGGAAAAAGAAAAAAAATGACGTACGTGATGGCCCCTCAAGCAAAAAAATCTGTTATGACATTATCTCTTATGAAGGTCCCTAGCCGCAAGCAAAGGTCTTCATCATCTTTTCCTGTAAAAGAGCTGTTCTTTGGTAACCTGTCACCCTATCATTTATCTCACTTTTGCTTTTGTCCCCTTACAGATCGCCTTCTCTCAGCACAACAGCATTATGGACTTGGTGCAGTTCTTTGTGACGTTTTTCAGGTGAGTGCTTGTGCCTTCTTTGTTCTCGCCGCCATTTCAAAGCTGCGATGTAACACAAGTTGAAAGTGACAGCATCTTTCAGCTGTTCAGCCGATGTATTATCATTTAACGACAGCCTGTCTGGGTTGGATTCCTCAGCACATGATGTGTCTCATGCCTTTTCCCTTTGGATTCATGAGTCAGTGCTGAGAGAGCTCTTTAGGCCAGGAGGAAATGAGACCTAATTGCCTTTCAGTGTCCTTCAGCTCTGTCTTCTTGCTTACACTACCGTATACAACCTAGTCCTAAATGATCTGATGGAATAAACTAAGTAGAATTGCAGTCAGAGTGGTGAAATTTCATGAGAAAAAAGTCTTTTGTAATCATTGTAGCAATACATTAATAGGATAATAACCCAAGAATGAAAATTCTGTCATTAATTACCCTCATGTTATTCCAAACCCGTAAGACCTTCATTCATCAGAACACAAATTAAGATATTTTTAATAACCAAGAGATTCTGACCTTCTATAGACAGCAATGCAACTACCATGTTCAAGGCCCAGGAAGATAGTAAGGACATTGTTAAAACAGTCCAACTGGCATCAGTGGTTCAACCGAAGCTACAAGAATTCTTTTTGTGCACGAAGACCATTGCGATTGAAATTATTCCTACTGCAATGACTGGATTTAGCTTGCCATTTTTTTCAGAGCAATGGTCAATGCAATTGTTTACCTTATACAGTGCATCCAGAAGGTATTCACAGTGCTTCACTTTTTCCACATTTTATCTTTTGACCTTATTCCAAAATAGATTAAATTCATTATTTTCCTCCAGATTCTACTAACAATACCCCATAATGACAATGAGGTGTCATGTGTTAACATTAGTTAATGTATTACCTAACGTGAACGAACAATGAACAATACATGTATTACACTATTTATTAATGTTTGTTAATGTTAGTTAATAAAAATACAGTTTAAAATACAAAAAAACAATTAATTGTTTGTTCATGTTAGTTCACAGTGCATTAACTAATGTTAACAAACACCACTTGTGATTTTAATAATGCATTAATAAATGCTATAATTACATTAACTACTAAATACTGCAGAAGTTTTGTTCATTCTTAGCTCATGTAAACTAATGTAGTTAACTAATGTTAACTAATGAACCTTATTGTAAAGTGTTACCAGTTTATTTGAGATCTTTACAAATTTATTAAAATAAAAAAATTGCATGTACAGAAGTATTTACAGCCTTTGTTCAAAACTCTGTTGAAGCACCTTTGGCACCAATTACAGCCTCAAGTCTTTTTCAGTCTGATGCTACAAGCTTGGCACTAGTGTTGTTTTTGCCAGCCGATTTTAATTTTAGTTTTAGTCTAGTCTTTGTGTGAAGCTGTCATTTTAGTTTTTATTAGTTTTAGTCACGTTCATACTCTTTTTAGTCTAGTCAAGTTTTAGTCGACTAAAAGTCTGAGCATTTTAGTCTTATTTTAGTCAGAATTACCCATGACTATTTTCGTCTAGTTTTAGTCTACGAAAACTGATGACATTTTAGTCTAGTTTTAGTCGATGAAAACTGATGACATTTAGTCAATTTTTAGTCAATGAAATTTGTATTTTAGTCTATTTTTAGTACTGCAATTTTATTTAACCCAGTCAATATAGTATAACTACCTAGTATTATAGACGAAACCAAAGTTTTCTTTTAGCCAAACCCATTTCAAACAAGGTTATCTTATTATATTATTGTTAGGCTCAAGAATACATCCATTCCAGACATGGAAGATGCTCTAATTAGAAATTAAAACATTTATTTTACCTACCAAACATGTTAGAGTAACACACACATAAATTGAAATAAAATAAATAAAAACAATAAATAAAATAAAATAAAATAAAATAAATAAAATAGCATCAGATGACAATGCCAGAAAAAAAATTATACATTCAAGTTTAACAAACGTGACTGCTTCGTATTCTGATTCAAACACGAACCCCTTGCGCAGGTTTCAAGTGTCATTCACTTGTTTATTAAGAATAAATCATAATACGAATAAATATGTACCTGTAGTTTTGTGCATGTTTATTTAGTAGTAATTCCCGCTTCAAAAGCACTTATAATTAATAATAATATTAGTCAATTTAACAATATTCTTAATTTACTTGGCTACACAAATCATGCCTGTACTTTTATACGTTTATTTGCAGATTAATTAATTTGTGTAAGTAAAATATTTCTTATGGTTTTCGTAGCACAAATTGATTCAGTTTAAGAAACTGTCCAAAAATCGCTTTGACATCTGGGACGCAAAACAAACGTTTTCCACCTTTGACCACAAGATGTCATTAGAGTACAACGTGTTGAAAAGCTTGCTTTAAAAAGGTTAATTTTCCTATTACTACTAAAGAGTAGGAAAAAATTTATGTGTCCTTTCTTCTTTTTATCCCAAAGACGAACCACAGCTGACCGGCCATCGCTCCCTTTCTCTGTGTCAGACTTAACTTTGTTTGTATTCGTCTTCTAGTAATGCCGCGAGTGTGGGTTGAGGGAGTGACGTCGTCTGCGGTCTTCTAGCTCTGGCTACTGGGCACGAGACATACTAACGTCATAACATTACGTTTCGTCTAGTTTTCGTCGCCGAAAATGAAGAGACATTTTAGCATAGTTTTTATTTTATAAACCACATTTAGTCTCGTTTTTATTCGTCAAAGATATTGTATTATACATTTTATTATAGTTATCGTCACATGACCAGCATTTTCGTTTCGTCTCGTCTCGTTTTCGTCACGTGATAAAGGTTCGTTGACGATGATATTTAGTCATAATTTTCGTTGACGAAAGCAACACTACTTGGCACACCTATTTTTAGGCAGTTTCTCCCATTCTTCTTTGCAAAACCTCTCAAGCCCCATCAGGTTGGATGGGGAGCGTCGTGCACAGTCATTTTCAGATCTCTCCAGAGATGTTCAACCGGCTTTAAGTCTGGTTTCTGGCTGGGCCACTCAAGGACATTCACAGAGTTGTCCTGTAGCCATTTCTTTGTTATCTTGGCTGTGTGCTTAGAGTCGTTGTCCTGTTAAAAGATGAATCAATGCCCCAGTCTGATGTCCAGAGCTTCTGGAGCAGGTTTTTATCAAGGATGTCTCTGTACATTGCTGCATTCATCTTTCCCTCGATCCTCACTAGTCTCTCAGTTTCTGCTGCTGAAACACATCCCCACAGCATTATGCTGTCACCACCCTGTTTGCTGTAGGGATAGTGTTGGCCAGATGTTGAGCGGTGCCTGGTTTACTCCAGGCATGACTCTTGGCATTCAGGCCAAAGATTTCAATCTTTGTTTTATCAAGTATTGAGAGATGAGAGGAAGGTTCTCCTCTCTCCACAGAGACATGTTGGAGCTCTTTCAGAGTGACCATTGGGTTCTTGGTCACCTCCCTGTCTGAGGCCCTTCTCCCCCACTCTAGGAAGAGTCCTGTTGGCTCCAAACTTCTTCCATTTACGGATAATGGAGGCCACTGTGCTTATTGGGACCTTCAATGCTGCAGAATTTTTTGTATACCCTTCCCCAGATCTCTGCCTCAATACAATCCTGTCTCGGAGGTCTACAGACAATTCCTTGGACTTCATGGCTTGGTTTGTGCTCTGACATGAACTGTTTACTGTTAACAGGTGTGTACCTTTCCAAATCATGTCCAATCAACTGAATTTACCACAGGTGAACTCCAAGCAAGTTCAATCAGAAACATTCAAAGCATAAGCAGTTTAAACAGGATGCACCTGAACTCAAATTTGAGTTAATTTTTTTTCGTTTTTTTTTTTTTTTAATAAATTTGCAAAGATTTCAAACAAACTGTCATTATGGGGTATTGTTTCTAGAATTTGGAGGAAAATAATGAATTTAAGGCTGTAACTTAACAAAATGTGGAAAAAGTGAGGAGCTGTGAATACTTTCCGGATGCACTGTAATTTAAGTCTATTTAAGAAATGTAATACCTAAGTAGCATGAAATGTATATTCACTGAAGATCTTGAGATCCAGCCTAGCTCTTTTTGCCACTACATTACATAATGTCTGATTTGGTAACAAATATTTGTTGCGAGTCAAATATTTTTAAAACATTTTTTGATTGGGTTTACAAAACTGGTTTAAATGCAGAGGTGTAAAATACTTGAGTAATTACTTGATTACTGTACTTAAGTATTATTTCTGGGGATTTGTACTTTGCTCAAGTACAAATCAGTGTTGTTTTCGTCAACGATGATGAAATCATTTCGTTGATGCCACTTTTTTTCATGACGATAATGAGATGATGACGAGATAAAAATGGCTCGTTGATGACTAAAACATGACGAGACGTGTGTGAGTTTTCGTTGACGAGACGAGAATAGACGAAAATGTTAGTGGGTGGTCCATCAGACGTTTAAAATGCATGACATTTCTGCTTATTGTGCATGCCAATTAAAACCGAAAAAGTATCTACCGCTATGGCAAGCCGTTTTAGCATTAAATATTCTTTGCCATACTAGTATGGCAAGCCGTTTTAGCATTAAATACTCTTTGCCATACTAGTATGGCAAGCCGTTTTAGCATTCTATCCTTGTTTGGTTACGCTCAACACGTCACATTGTTGTCATTCAGACAGACAGACGATTAACCATGATGGCGGCAGTTTGCACACAGGGTGGTCGCAAACGGTGAGAGGACCTATGGGTGTATTTCAAATATGTATTTTTTGTCTAAAACCATTCCTTCATTATTGTAATTATTGGTGAAAATAGTCGATCCGGAAGCTCACATTGTGTTGAACTATAGATCTGCTATTTTCACAACTTATAAGTGACACTACCAAACAGCAAAATACTTACTGACCTACATTAATTCGTTAAAAGACTTTTTCCCCTTTTTTTGACTTTTCGTTGACTAAAATTGGACTAAAACTATCACATTTAGAAGTGACTAAAATTTGACTAAATCTAATAAGCATTTTAGTCCAAAAGGCTAAGACTAATGGTGCTTTTCCACTACACAGTACCAGCTCGGCTCGACTCGACTCGGCTCTGTTTGGTTTTCCACTGTGTAAAAGTTGTACCTGTACCTCCACAATAGTACCTGGTTGTCATAGCGACGCTGCAAGAAACTGCCGTGATGTAATCTTCTACGCGACACACACCCGCTGTCTGCACCTCCTCGTTTGACCACGGCGTATTCTTCCGAGTTGCCATAATATGTAATGGATTGGATATGTCACGCAATCTCTGGCCAAACTTTTTAAAAATGGCGGGGTTATTCTGGATACTATTGCTGGCGCGTGCAATGATGACGCAGTGAATAGTGACGATTCTCTCTGACCAATCAGCAGTCTGCTGTGTTTTCACATCACATTTTAGTATCGCCTTAGCTCGCCTCAGCTCGCTTGGAACCTCGCCGGAGGTGGTACGAAAAAAAGTACCTGGAAGCCGGTACAGGTACAACTTTTACACAGTGGAAAACCAAACAGAGCCGAGTCGAGTCGAGCTGAGGCGAGTCGAGTCGAGCTGGTACTGTGTAGTGGAAAAGCGCCATAAGACTAAATCTAAGATGGTTGTCAAAAACAACACTGGTACAAATTAAACTACTTGTACTTTTACTTGATTACATTTCTGAAGAAAAAACAGTACTTTTTACTCCTTACAATTTTATTTCATCTTGAAAAGTACATTACATTTTTTATTTATTTATTTTTTATCCACATTAAATATGGTAAACAGAAGCTCAAACGTGCATGCCTGACGAGACAATCAATGATCAGTGTTTTCGTGCATCAAGCACACACATTGCTACTTTAGTTACGACTTTTATCAGGTAAATGGCTGGCTTTAAAACTTCACCATCAAATCTAAAGAAGCATACTGACATGGCAAAATTGCGTTTTCCTCCCAAAAAGTTTATTCATTATTCGTTCTGTTTTTATAGAGCCATTAGCTGTGTAATATATTAGCTGAATGCACAACATTGAGTGCAAATAAAATCAGTGATAAGATTTAAATACAATTAATATTTTTGTACAAAAAATATTTATGTTACAAATCTCCAAATAAAAAGTATTTAAATAAACATTGCATGTTAAATTAATTGTAATTCATGTTTAGTCATGTTCTTACCAGATAGTGGATAGGTTGCATTTATAATATGTCATTATATGACACATTGAGTAGGAATTAATATTTTTTAATCTTAATAATTACATTATTTGCTCATTAATTAATCTAATTAGTCACAAATAATTATTTATCAGTATTTACTGAGAAATTAAAAAAAAAAATGTATATAGATATATCCCAAATAAACAATTAAAAGATTAATTATCCTTTTAGACGGTGATGTTGAATAGACAACACAAAAAGTGGCCTTGCAAAATGTTAATGTTTAATGTTTTAATTCTATGACTCACCTCATTAATTCAACACATTCTTGTATTCTGTCTGGACTATGTTTCTAGCCCCTGCATCACATCTTGCTCTTCAAAGGGATAGTTTACCTAAAAGTGAAATTTCTCTCACTACTTACTGAACCTCTGTCCTCCCAGATGTTTATGACTTTCTTTCTTTAGATGAACACAAGCAAAGATTTTTAGTCCACCCAAAGTGAACACGACGGTCAAGATTAAAATATTAGTATTTGTATTCTTCTTCGTTTCACTTAAGACCCTGATTCATTAACAGGGGTTGCATACATTACTGTCATTTTCACTTTGTGTATAGTTTTTGAAGTGTCATTTTTGGATGTCCCATACACTTGTGTTAAGAGATAATTTTTCTAAAACATTTAGTTTGTGTTCATCTGATAAATGAAAGTCATATGGGATGGCATGAGGGTGCAAGAATGGAATTTCCTCTTAGTTCCTTTTTTTCTTTTTTTTCCCCGATGTGCTACATTTTAATTGTTCTTGCACTAGATATACGTGTTTAACCTGTGCCATTACATTTTGTTTCGTTCTCTCCCTTTAACCATACGTCTGTATGTCTGTCAGGATAAAAAAGTACTTTTACTTTTTCACTACTTGAGTATAATTTAAAGTTGTACTTTTTTTACTTATGTTTTTGGCCAGATACTTGTACTTTTAATTGAGTAAAATTTTCAGTGAGTATCTGTACTTTCACTTGAGTAAAATTTTTGAGTACTTTTTACACCTCTGTTTAAATGTTGTATTTATGAATCTTTTTTTCAGCACCTTTTAATTTTAATTGCATACAACCAGTGCTTTTCTTGGAAAAAAAAAATAGAACCAGCACTTTCTTTAGAATTTCTCCTTTGGTGTTGCACAGCAGAAGAAAACATTCATATGGGAATAGAGCAAATTGAGAGTGAGTAAACAGTGACAGTGTTTTTGGTTTTGGCTGCACAAGATGAGACAAAACAACTGAAAATCAACTGTTGGCGTTGTAAACAACTTGCCACTATGCAATGCTTAATGCAAAACTGCTCTACCCCCTCATCTGTACGAGGTGCCATTGCCACAAGGTAGATCTGTCATCCATATTTGTTAATTTCTGTGCAATTTCTTGATTTGTCATTAAATGCACACCTGTTCCCATTATGTCTTATTAAATTTGTTGGTAAAGGGCATCTTTTTCTTTCCGAATGGTCAATCTTTTGGTGCTGCTGCACCCTCTGGTGCTTGTCCTGGATTCAGATCATTGTCCTGGATTAGACAGCCCCTCTGGAAGCTGGTGTCAAACGCTGATGCACTCCGACACGGGGTCAACTTGTGCTCCAAACAGTCATGTTATACAGCTCGCTTGTTTCTGACTGCCTGGGCAATCAGTTTAACTAGTTAACTGCAAGCTTGCCTTAGTGTGAGTAGTCATATACACTTGCAGCACAAGCAGACTTCCATTAATCCGTTACCTTATGGAAATGTTTGGAGTAGAAGCTTGGCAATTCATTCTAGCAGTGCTACCTTCAGAAGCACCTTCAAAAGCCTCCGTTCACCAACATCATTTGTTCAAATATAAGTGAAGAATGAACACAGTCTTTTGAGGTGAATGAGAAACTGTCAGGCGTTGAAAAACGTTCTGTCATCTGGGAAGTTCACATGCTGTTGTGTGTATGAAGCTCACGCATCATACAGGAAATTGCACCGGCTTCAGCACGCATTCCCTTGACGTCTAGAAACAATAGGTGAGAAGAAGCATACAGCTGATTTCAAATGCTTCAGTGGTTGTGTAGTTGCCAGATTACTTGTTTTAACCTCGTGAATTGCGGTGGAAAATGTGCCGTGACAAGGTGTGGTACAGCTGTCAAATAGGATAAACTGTCAAACAATGTTTTTTCCTGTTTTGTAAGCGTTCATCCATAGAAGTGTTTACCCCCACGTACCTTACCATTCAAAAGTTGAAGTTGAAGACCGTTTATAAATAGTGGACATCAAAATTAGAGAACAAACTATAATTTCCTCAATTTCAAGGTCACTGTGTAGTCCTATTTTAAAGTTATCCTAACAGGAGTAGAAGTGCAGCTTTTTAAGCATGTTTCATAAACTAATTGTATTCCAAAGCACAGTATAAAAAACTTAAATGAGAGGTTTGAAAAAGAACTCTGATTATAGTTAGAGAACACTTACAGATACCTCCAAGCTTTTGGTGTTAACCTGGCTTCTGGTGCTAATTTTCTTAATTATATGACAAACCCTACTGGCAGCATTCCTCCAATTTTCACTGCGATTGCAAGATTGCAAGCAGGCCACTCTAAGGTGACTGAAACCCTGCGTCAGGAGGTTGTCGAGATGAAGGCCAAAAGCAAAGTTGGTCGTTCCAAATCTGTGATTTCTCAAATATTGCAGGTTTACATTGACACCAATTCATTCAACTCCCTGCTGTTCTTCAGAAAAATCCTTCAGGTTCCCTTCAGGTGTACTTCCCAGCAATGACTGTATGAGTCTGAGATCCATCTTTTCACACTGATGACAACTGAGGAACTCATATGCAACTATTACAGAGGTTCAAACACTCACTGATGCTCCAGAACAAAAAAAAAAAAAAAAAAAAAAACATGCATTAAAAGCCGGGGGGTGAAAACTTTTTGAATTTGAAGATCGGGGTAAATTTAACTTATTTTGTCCTCTGGGAAACATGTGACTAGCTTCTGTAGCCTCTGAAGGGCAGTACTAAATGAAAAAAATGTGATATATTTAGGCAAAATAAGACAAATGTACACATCTCCATTCTGTTCAAAAGTTTTCGCCCCCCGGCACTTACTGCATAGTTTTTCTTTCTGGAGCATTAGTGAGCATTTGAACCTTCTGTAATAGTTGCATATGACTCCCTCAGCTATCCTCAGCATAAAAAGATGCATCTCAAAATCATTAATTGTAAAAATAATGAACATTTTGCAGATTCAACTTTTGACCTCAACTGTACATGGCTGGGTGAATGCAAATATTGATCACAACCATCTTCAGCAACATGCAGTACCTTCCCTGCAATCATCTCCCAATCATCCTGCAATGCCTCTGTCACACTGCAAAATGGGTAAAGCAGTTCCTTGAAGCTAAGTCCTGATCTTAACCCAATTGAAACTACAGTCACCAATCTATGTAAGTGGATAGAGGAGTAGATCAAGATCAGACAAGAACAGTCTGAGAAACTAGTGCAGTTCTGCAGCTGCAGATGTGCTGAAGTCATTCAAAGCAAGGGCCTCTACACTTCCTACTAATTTCTGACAGCTGTGACACTCCAAAATATTAGTTGTAATCTTAATCTTTGCCATCACAGGAATAAATTACATTTAAAATATAGTAAAATAGAGCAAATAAATGCACACTTGGTAAACTGCCAACCCCAAACTTTGCTAAACGATGGTAGTGTATAGGTATCTTTCCCTCACAAAGTGTCACTCTTTTAAAAACAAACAAATATTTAGGCATCGTTGCATGGGTAGGAAGGCAGGATATAGTGCTGTCACTCAAGTGTTTTTCTCAAATGAGCATTTTCCTGATTTCATCAATGTGATTTGCACTTTTTTTTCCCCACTGAGTCAGATAGCCAAACTCATGACAGCTGGAATCAAAACTAGCCTCAGGCTGATTCTGTTCCATTACCAGTACAGCTAGAGAGATGGTCGCTGACAGGATATGTCTCTCCTCACATCTGCCCCTGAATTATGAACTGCATCACCGAAATACAACAAATTAAATGTGGAAATAGACACAAAGTGCCACAGATGCTGCCCTAACATACAAATCTGATTTATGACTTTCTCTCCAATATAATCTTTGTAGTTATTATAATCTAAAAAATGACTGTCTCTATAAAAAGGGCTCTGCAGGGGTATGTTGAAAATATATATCGCTGATTAAGAATCTGTCAGTGTGCAACCTGAATTTAGAGCGGTTAACATGAGCAAAAGCGAAATGCATTTCCACCCCGTGAATGGCTTTTTAACACTCTCTTTGTTAAATGTAAGATAATGCATTTGGTACAATTCCTGCAATCCATTTGCTTTTATTTAATATCTAGCACTTGCTGTTCAGTCTTCAGAGTTCGACACAAGTACTTTCTCTCCCAGGTTTGCCAAACTGTCTCTTTTTATCCATTCTGCACTTACATTGCTTCATTCAAATGAGATGGGGACATGCCTCTTGATGTCAGCGCCTGCAAAATCACCAAAAACGTCCTTCAAATGATTTCATTTCGCAGACATTTGCTCATTTACATGGAGCTCAGTGAGTCAGCAAACTGTAACGGGGAGTGATTTGACTACGAGTTTGACTAAACATCGATTCTAAGAGGGGTGTCATGCCATACGATCGTCCTTTAGATCCTACTCTCTCTGTAATGAGATGGTCAGGGATGCCAGGAAGGCTAAAAATGGTTGCTCAGTTAGCAGAAAATGAAATCATCAGGGGGATGACATTGACATTTTTGTCTCTCATGGTCTTGATGTCACTGGCCTAAGGGGAATGTTTGTCACATTCATTGCTTCGTTTGTATCTTTTAGTTCTTTTTCTCTTAGCTGTCCATTGTAATATCTGACTTTATTTTTAGGGGTTCAAACACTTTGTGCTGAAATCCTATTGTAATTGTTAGAATGGTCACAGATCTAGTGCTAGTACACCGCCTACAATGTGACCAAGGCTTGCCCCAATCGGCCTGACGGCCTGCTTGGAATCAATTTGTACTGGAATCCTTGTCTCAATCCACAGATTCAGTCGTGGGCGAAATTGTCGAGCATTGTAAAGGGGCACCAAAACATTTAAAAGGGATAGGGCCGTTGTTTGGTAAAATGCCTGTAACTCCTGAACGGAATGCTTAATCTAAGGTAACAGATAAAAAAAAAAAGTGGATTTTGGCCACTTGGTGGCTATAACTGCGCAACCAGTTGTCCTATCAGAGTGCAAATTGGTGTGCACGGTCTCTGTGTCTGCAAGGGCATTTGCGTATCTCAAAAAACATGGGCGAAACTATGTGGGCCTGTTCGGCCAAAAAGGTCTGAGAACAGTTGGAAATTGGCCACTGGGGGCAATATCACATTTTTCAAGTGCATAAACGATTGTATGACACACGTTTTTTTCGCACATATGCACATTATTGATATCATACGATAGAACTCCTCATTCTGGACAACTTTGCCTCTAGATCCGTTGCTGTCAATCAAATTGTTTGTAAAATGAATGAGAAGATGTAAAAACCTACTTTTGTTTACTAGTCCTATATTTTTCACTCAGTCTGGAAATTAAAACACTGCAGTACAATTCTCTGGACTCTCTAGGCCACTAATTATAAACTAAATGTTGAAATTTACCCTTTGGGAAGCTATAACGGGGTCGTTTAGAAAAGGGGCCTGTCCAAATGTACCCAAAATCCTATAAAGCCTAAAGAAAAACTCAAAACTTAACAAAACCTGGTGAGCACATGCGACAGGTGATTTGAAACAAGAATGCACAGTTTTAGGAAGATCGGACCACAGCTGTTGCTATAACAGTCATGAACCTGTATTTGCCAAAATGCTTTTTTTCATTTATTGATTTAGGTGGTTACAGACTTTCTAAACAATGTCTTTTTTTCATATTTGCTTAAATGCCTTGAATCGCTTGAAAATGTGGACTGATTTTTGGAATAACACCTGAATTTTGCCCTATAACTTCTGAAGTGACTCCATAAAAAGGGTCAATACAAGGCTGCTTATCTACCTAATTGCTGCTGATTATCTAAATAACACATTGGCCAAAGTTTAATCATCAATTTGTTGCTCTGGATCTTTTCTGCTCCTCAAATAGGAAAAAAAAAGATTTCTCCAAGTCAGAGTGGTTTGTTTGTTGGATCAGTGCAAGTGTGTTTAACTTAGGATACACCTTTTTATCATTGTTTAGCAGTTGGCTTTTCAATTCTTTCTCCCACAGCTCATTCCAGACCTTTCATATCATCCTCTGCTTTGAATGTTTCCCCGGACGCCTTCTCACATATTTACTCAAGCCGCCGCATGTACCGCCACACGAGGGGCGAGAACCTTTAATTGCTTTATTTTTCGTATTAATTCGGATTCTAGGTGGATCCGCGAAGGGGATTAAGTCCTGTTTACTGCCTGCAATGCACCGGATGAAAGGCTTCGATCTGAAGAGGGATTTCTCTCACGCTGCTGCTTAATCGAGCCATTCAAGTTTCTCTCTTTCCCATTCGTCTCCAATTTGCCATTATCTTCAAACGAAGCCAAGATGGCGTGCATTTGAAAGCATTAAAAGGATTTCATCATTCTTTTTTTTTTCTCCGCGTCTTTTTTTCATCTGTGCGAACCGTGAATTAATTTCACACGCAGATGTTTACGAATGCTCACATATCTCCGTAAATACAGTCAGCAAATGCAATTTGCCTACAATTCAGGACTTTGCTGTCAGAGCATTTTTAAGATTTGCCTTTTGAAACACATCGCCGGACCATAACACTTGGCTGAAAGGATCAGATTTCTCAGCTTGACCACTGGAAGACCTTCTGCAAGTTTTTAGAAATGTGTTGACATTTATTTTTTGTCCATTTACTTTAAAGTGGGAGTATCTTTTCTTGAGTCTATATGCACTGTAAAATCTTTAACAAGATGTAACAAAGCAGTGGTTTAAAACCAGTAGACCCCATCACAAATAGACACCATCACGAAATTTGTAATGGTTTTACTGGTTATAATGGGACTTGTATTGTTTTTTAAATGGAAACTGTATTGGACCCTTCGGGCTTCTACTGGTAATTTGTCACCTTCTATTGGTGGCTTGTTAAAATCACTAAATCCTAATAGAATATGTGACCCTGGACCACAAAACCAGTCTTAAGTAGCACGGGTATATTTGTAGCAATAGCCAAAAATACATTGTATGTGTCAAAATTATAAATTTTTCTTTTATGCTAAAAATCATTAGCATATTAAGTAAAGATCGTGTTCCATGAAGATATTTTGTAAATTTTCTACCATAAATATATAAAAACTTGATTTTTGATTAATATTATGCATTGCTAAGTACTACATTTGGACAACTTTTAAGGCGATTTTCTCAATATTTAGATTTTTTTCCACCCTCAGATTCCAGGTTTTCAAATAGTTGTATCTCTGCCAAACATTGTCCTATTTTAACAAACAATATATCAATGGAAAGCTTATTTGAAAAAAATTTCTTGACCGACCACCGAGCCTCATTAGCCGGTTGAAACCGGTTAACCGATTAGTTTAATATGGTACGCTATTTGAAATAACAGCCATTTCGAGCCGCGCCTGCAATTTCGCAACTCTGTCGCATCTCTCTGCCACTCTGCCTCCCGCACACACACACACACACACACACACACTGCCACTCACGTCACTTTTTTAAAATCCACTACAGCGCGAAACATGAGTCCCGCAAACGCGGCGCCGAAGAGCTTGTTGTATGTAATCGTAGGACAAATGGCTCCTTAGTTTCAAATGGTTTGGGTACAAGGTGATCGCTTTGAAAATAAAGACGTTTGTTTTGGTTAGAAGCTCATTTGAAACATTGCCACGGCTCATTTAAGAAAATGACAGCTCCGAAGAGACGCCGCTTTAGTTGAGGTAGTGCTAACCATAATAAAGAAAGATGATGATCATCATCACCTTATCGGTTACCACTGAAATGTAGATGTAATGTATTTCCAAATCTAAGCCCATCTTATGCGGAATGTTGCCTAATAGACTGCAACATGATAAAACCAATGGATAAAACAGGCACCTTCAGAATGCGTAAAAGACGCACCGGCACTTTTTTTTTTAACCGACTACCGACAACTTTGACCGGTTAACGTTGATACGGTCAACCACCGGTCAAACGGTCATCGGTTAACATCCCTATTTCAGATGACGTAAGAATCTCAATTTCGACAAATTTACACTTATGACTGGTTTTGTGGTCCAGGGTCACATATGTCCCAAAACATTATTGTCAACTCAACTAATCTAGAGATCCATTTGTGGTGGCTATTAGCGAACAATAGGGAATATTATAGTCAGGATAAACTACTTGACTCCTATAGGAATCATTGATGTATAATAATGAATAAACCCCAACATGCTAGCAGATAGAAATGCTTTGTTTCCCAGCAGCCATAACCCCAAATGAGCCATGGCAATTCCATTGTAAGAATGCAAATTCCACTGAAAATGCAAATCAAGAAATGTTCATACTAAATCATATTTTTTAATTACTAAACAATAGTTTCACAAGATGTTGTTTTTGAAAATCCAATGTTTTTATCCAGTGGTAATGTTCTTATTTGCCATCTGTTGAATGGTATAAACATAAATCTGTCACTGGGCCATTCTTGCTCATAGTGCAAAGCTTCTTTTTAACACTTACAAATGAAGACATAAGATACAATGCAAGTGATGCTTTAAAGAAACATGTAGTTGTGTTTTATTAAGGGCAATTGCATGTTAGTAGTCAAGTCAAGTCACCTTTATTTATATACAGCTTTATACAATACAGATTGTGTAAAAGCAGATCTACAGTTGTTGTTTTTTTTTAATTTGGCTGATATATTGGTAGTGTATATACAGGTGCTGGTCATATAATTAGAATATCTTCAAAAAGTTGATTTATTTCACTAATTCCATTGAAAAAGTAAAACTTGTATAATGTATACATTCATTCCACACAGACTGATATATTTCAAGTGTTTATTTCTTTTAATTTTGATGATTATGACTGACAACTAATGAAAACCCCAATTCAGTATCTCAGAAAATTAGAATATTGTGAAAAGATTCAGTATTGAAGACACCTGGTGCCACACTCTAATCAGCTGATTAACTCAAAACACCTGCAAAGGCCTTTAAATGGTCTCTCAGTCTAGTTCTGTAGGCTACACAATCATGGAGAAGACTGCTGATTTGACAGTTGTCCAAAAGACGACCATTGACACCTTGCACAAGGAGGGCAAGACACAAAAGGTCATTGCAAAAGAGGCTGGCTGTTCACAGAGCTCTGTGTCCAAGCACATTAATAGAGAGGCGAAGGGAAGGAAAAGATGTGGTAGAAAAAAGTGTGCAAGCAATAGGGATAACCGCACCCTGGAGAGAATTGTGAAACAAAACCCATTCAAAAATGTGGGGGAGATTCACAAAGAGTGGACTGCAGCTGGAGTCAGTGCTTCAAGAACCACTACGCACAGACATATGCAAGACATGGGTTTCAGCTGTCGCATTCCTTGTGTCAAGCCACTCTTGAACAACAGACAGCGTCAGAAGGGTCTCGCCTGGGCTAAAGACAAAAAGGACTGGACTGATGCTGAGTGGTCCAAAGTTATGTTCTCTGATGAAAGTAAATTTTGCATTTCCTTTGGAAATCAGGGTCCCAGAGTCTGGAGGAAGAGAGGAGAGACACAGAATCCACGTTGCTTGAGGTCCAGTGTAAAGTTTCCACAGTCAGTGATGGTTTGGGGTGCCATGTCATCTGCTGGTGTTGGTTCACTGTTTTTTCTGAGGTCCAAGGTCAACGCAGCTGTATACCAGGACGTTTTAGAGCATTTCATGCTTCCTGCTGCTGACCACAATTTATGGAGATGCAGATTTCATTTTCCAACAGGACTTAGCACCTGCGCACAGTGCGAAAGCTACCAGTACCTGGTTTAAGGACCATGGTATCCCTGTTCTTAATTGGCCAGCAAACTCTTCTTTTCTACTCTTCTTCCCTACTTTTCATGTTCATACTTTTCAGTTGGCCAAGGTTTCTAAAAATCCTTTCTTTGTATTGGTCTTAAGTAATATTCAAATTTTCTGAGATACTGAATTGGGGTTTTCATTAGTTATCAGTTATAATCATCAAAATGAAAAGAAATAAACACTTGAAATATATCAGTCTGTGTGGAATGAATGTATACATGAAACAAGTTTCACTTCTTGAATGGAATAGGTGAAATAAATCAACTTTTTGAAGATATTCTTATTATATGACCAGCACCTGTATTTTAAATAGTAATGTGGTGATGCATGTTTTTAGATTATTCTGTTATTTTACAAATGAATAAGTTTTATTTTTATTTTAAACCTGGAGGCAAACTAGAAGTTTGTTCATAACGAAAAAATAATAAATCATTCATCAAAACATCAATTAACATCAATGCATCTGTTAAATATCAATTAAAAGGCTCAAAACAGTAAGGCTAACTAAGTTTATACACTTTTTAACCACAAATGCTTGTCTTTCACTAGCCCATCCTCATGCATTACGTAGTCATGTTGGAAAGGTCAAACGTTGCTTGCAAAAAAAGATAAAACAACGATGTTGGATGATTTTGAAGTTGGATGAGAAACTGAGATTGAGTTTTTCGCCCTACCCTTTTTGAAGTACAAAGACGAACAACTAACCGTGCATGACTTTTATTTATTTATTTATTTACTTTAGAAAATTACTGATTGTTTCAGTAGACAAGGCCCTTATTCTTTGGCTGGGATCATGTAGCACCCTTTGAAGCTGCATTGAAACTGCAATTTGGATTTTGAACCTGTTGGCTACCATTATATGGAGAAAAATCCTGGAACGTTTTCCTCAAAAACCCTCATTTCTTTTCAGCTGACTGTGGCTTGGTATATTGTGTCATTGTGACCATCCCTAGTGATTTATTGACATATCTAAAATTTTTACATCACGTTTAATCTTTCCATCCCTTGTTTTCTTCATCCTACAGCTGTTTTCTGTCGCTGTTGCTGGTAGCTGCAGTGGTGTGGAAGATCAAACAAACCTGTTGGGCCTCCAGGCGACGAGAGGTATGTCACAAAAACAGAATGAAAAGAATATACAGTACTCATGATAAGGACAATGTATGCTTTGTGTCAGCATCCTAGTCATTTTTAAAATAGCCAAATACCTGCTGATTGACTTTACACTGTGGCAAATCTGTTCTCCCTTTTCGGATTTGTGGTTTTTCCCTCCCATGGAATTTGATTAGATGCTCTGAGAAGTTCATATAAAGCCTTGTCAGCCACATGAAACAGCTCTGCAGAGTCCAATGCTTACAAACATGCCCATCTTCCTAATTAGGGGCCCTTATGAGCCAATTAGCTCTGACAAGAGTTATCTAATGCAGTTTAGAGCAGACTGAACGATAAGCGGAGCAGATGTCTGCACATCGAGGAGAGAGATGCCGTACTTTCAGTACTTTTCAGTCTTCCTTCATTTTATTGTGTAAAAATGACAAGCAATCGGTTTCAAGGTCTAGGTTTTGGAGTCCATTTGCTACCCGGAGGCACCCAAAAGTTACTATAAGAAATTCACGAGAATGATTAGCCAATGTCGTGGTGTCCGTAATGCGTTTATTCCATTTAAGTGGCCAGAATTGACATTGATAATCAGGGAGGTTGATCTCTTTCGCTTCTGTCCTAATTGATGTATGGAAATAAACAAGAGTTATGATTGCAGCGATCCAAAGCTATATTCATCTAAAGAATTAAATCCAATAATGCGTGATGGGGGCAGATGGGCTTCCACCATTAGCATTCGGCTCACTACAGAGCTGCACTCCACAGGTTCAGATTATCTGTTTGTTTCTGCCCTCAAGTACTCTCAAAAAAGCTTTTATCTTTTAATTTAAAATGATTGAAAAGTTTGAGGAGGCACTCCAGAAAAATAATTGCTTCTGAAAAATGTATTTTCTCCTTCCTTTTTGTCTTGATCAAGAAAGAGCGCGAATGACGTGCGGTTCGTTTTGGCACCAATCATTTGACAAGGTCACGTTTTTGATTTCCGCTTTGGCAGCGCGAGGTGGAGACATAAATGAAAGTAACAGGGATTTTTCAGAGCTTTTCATTCAGCTTTGCATTCAGAGGCAGGCGAATAGCGGTCATTTATTGCCATTTTGAACTGCAGCTTTCCATTTGTATGATCGTAAACGAAGAAGCCGTCCTGCCCTGCGACCTCGGCTTTGAACGCCTTTTGTCCTGACTGACTTATTGAAAGACATGAGTTGAAAGCAGAGGACATGTTTATAACTTCCATTATGCAAATGTTCTCCACTACACTGATTTTGGCTGAGAGATCAAACAAGGGAATATCTAAAAAGCAGCAGTGCTCAACACAAATCAGAGTGCTTGCCTTTGATTTCCTTCAGTGCGTCGTTTCCCGGAAAATTCTAGAGAACGTCTCATTGTCATCTGCCTGGATATTTGCACAGTCGCATTTGCCTTATTTGGGTTTTAGCTTTAGCTCCGAAGTCTCTTGTGTTGAAGCGCAGTGCTTGCAAATCTGGTTAAAACCATCCAATTAGTGCTTAACCTCATGGATCATGTGATTATTTGATCTCTCAAACTAAATTTATTGTATTTAAAAGATTACAGTATGTAATCTCTGTCTCTCTCTCTCTCTCTCTCTCTCTCTCTCTCTCTATCTCTCTCTCTCACACACACACACACACACACACACACACACACACACACACAGAAACGTGCACAGAAACGGATATTAGTATTTTTGTGTTTCTAAAATTTCACTTATGCTTATCAAGGCTGCATTTAATACTGCATTTAATATGTATATGTACTATATATATATATATATATGTATGTATGTATGTGTGTGTGTGTGTGTGTGTGTGTGTGTGTATATGTATATGTGTATATATACAGTGGTGGCCAAAATTATTAGAACACTAGTATTTTCACCAGCTAAAAATGGTTTTAAGTCAGTTTTCCAAACATTCATTTTGCCATTAATTGTTATAATCCAGTGAGATTATTGTTTTCGCTAGGAGTCTGACAACTTGCGCATAGTTTTTCCAGGTAGCTTTGCAGGTAGGTCTCATGAAGCATCTTGGAAATGTTGCCACAGTTCTTCTGGATTTAGTCTGTCTTTAGTTTGTTCCGTTTCTTCATGTCATCTGGATGATGATGAGATCAGATGTCAGTGTGGAACACTGGCTAATGTCTGACTCCTTAAAAAATCTAATTAGTACCACAATGAATGTTTGGAAATGTAAATGGATATTTCCTACTGACACACTACAGCAAAAGATAGAAAGAACTGACTTAAAACCATTTTTAGCTTGTGAAAATACTAGTGTTCTAATAATTTTGGCCACCTTTTTTGTGTTTAGACAAAATTGATTTTTCTATTTCTCAGAAACTTTTTTCTATGGATGTGATGGTTGCTCATTTAGTCTGCATGACATTTAGGAACACAGAATTCCCTGTCTATTCCTGTTTTTATATTTTTAGAGTTACTTATAAGACATATACTATGGTGGTCACATTTTTTTAGATATGGGAAGTGGGATGGAGATGATGTAGTAGTGGATTTGGTTAGTAATTATAAGCATAGATCCCAAACATAAGAAACTGGTCAGATAATTCTTTTAAATGAATGTAATCAATTGCATAGTTTAATATTTTACCCATGTTTCTTTGCAGGAACATTTCCAGCATTTCTATCGCTGTTCTGTAGTGTTGACCTGTCTGGTCTCTTAGCGGTGTACTTTATTTGACCAAACATTATCATTAATTGCACACCTTGTTTCAAACCCGTAAGACCTTTGTTTATCTTTGGAACACAAATTAAGGTTTTTTTAAGTTGTTTTTTTCTTTGCGCACAGAAAGTATTCTCGTAGCTTCATAAAATTTAGTCACATGGACTATTTTAATGATATCCTTACTACCTTTCTGTGCCTTGAACATGTCAGTTGCATTGCTGTCTATGCAGGGTCCAAAAGCTCTTGCATTTCATCAAAAATATCTTAATTTGTGTTCCAAAGATGAACACAGGTCTTACAGGTTTGGAACAACATGAGGGTAAGTAATCAATGACAGAATTTTCATTTTTGAGTAAACTGTCCCTTTAAGATGCTCCAAGCTACTACTATCCAGCAGAGGGATGGTTTGGCCATTGTCTTCAAAGACAAATTGGCCTTGTGAAACCACATAGCGTGAGATAGCGGTCTGACAATTTCAAATCAAGACTTAGTATGATAGATCTGAAAAACGTATCCAAGCTTATGTTTAGCGAAGGAGGAAATGTGTTCCATGCCTCTGGTTTGATTCATCACAGTGATGGTATGGTGTTAGTCTGTGTTTATGTGTGTTTAGCCCTGATGTTAAGTGATTATGCTGAGCAGGTGCATTAGAGGAACGCTGTCTGATGCCGGAGGGCTTGATAATGGTGTTTTGCATTTACCGCAGTGAAACATTACGTAGGTAAAGTCACTTACGTCGTTGTCTTCTGGACCTGTGGGTTGGTTTGCATTTGTGTAGGTGATTATCGTTTCTGTAACTTTTGATTTTTCATCGCAGCAGTCATAGCTCTTTGCCTCAGTTTATTGCTGTGCTGCGTGATACAGCAGATCAATCTTTTGAAAACAAGGCATCTGTTGTCTTTGCGGATGAAATATTTATCTTGCCTTTTTGGAGAATGACATATCAACAGCCTGGTTTTCTTAGAGCTAAGAATTAGACAGTGGGAGGGAAGATTACAAAAAGTGCAATTAAACAGTCTTATCTCTGCTCTCCAGTGAGCAACACAAACAGGTTCGGCTATGGGCATTGCCCTCGTCCGCCCTCATGTTTTATGATTCGTCTTATTGAAAAAAGAAATCTCCCACTGTTCGGACCAATGATTACAAACCCCATGCTAAAATGAAAAAATTAAATGAACAAGACGGAACAGGGGTGATTAAGAATAATGAAACCGTGTCGTCCCGAGTTATTGAATTTCGTCTAACATGCAGTCTCATCCAATTCGGTTCTGAGTGCCTGAAGAGGGGCAAATATACTCATAATGAAGGTTACATGCCTCTGCTGTGCACATAATCACATAATCATTTTTGGCAATTGGATCTTTTAATCGATTCCGACAAAACTGCAAATGGATAGGAAGATAATGTCTGTTGACTCTCGTTTAAACAAAGATGATTTGTTAACAAGTAGATTTGATGATCGTTTCTAATGCCGGACATTGGGACAAACCATGCTTTGCACTGGAAATAGTCTTGTGCACAGGTGCTGGAGTGGCTCTGTACCATTTCAGCAGGACAGATGACAGACGTCTGCACTAAATGTCAGTGTAGAGCTGGAGGAATGACTTCTGTGAAACAGACTGCGGGGGCATTGACATTTCACAATACAATGTCATACAGCATGCACAAAAACACACTTCAGTTGAACCGCATTGCTTGAAATGCACATCCTTGTTGCAGTTATGTATGTTTGCAGGTTTGCAGTAGTGATGAGGCCCAAGACACGTTCACGCATGCCTTCTGCATGAGAAAGTAATGAAAACTATTTTAATTGTGTAACAAAATGCAATTTTGTAATAAAATAATAGTTAAAAAAACTAAACAAATGTTATTTTCCTGTTTATTAATGTTTTTACTCCTCATGTGTGCAGTTTTTGGAGGATTTAGGATTTTTTAAAATATATTTAAATTAATAAATAAATATTTTTATGTTTTTATACAAAAACAGCTTTTTTTGTAAAATTCACTTTCATAAAAAACCCACATGTCTCAGGCCCCGTTTACACGAAGGGAAAACGCAGATATTTCCCTGCGGTTTGGCCTCTCATTTACACGAAAACCCCGTTTTTATCACAGAAAACAATTATTTCTAAAAACTCCGGCCAAAGTGGATAAATTAGAAAACGCCGTTTTCACGTTGTAGTGTGGACTGTGAAAACGGAGGCTTTTGAAAACGATGACGCATATTTATAGTCATGTGACGCATATTGTACCAATAGATATCTATGTTTACACCAGTAATTGTGCCTGTGCTATTCACACACTGCTGCTAAAGAGATTTACATTGTACACTCTTCAAATTACAGTCCTAAAATGATGACGGAAAATTTACTCACAGTTGCTGTCCTGCAAAACATGACGACAACTGCTTTTCAGATAAAATATGAATGAGCGCGATATAGACGCGTCAGTGGATAATGAGATATTTCCGTAAATTATCCCGCCAGAAGAATTGCGTGAAAACTTATTACGTCTGTATAATTTTGGAGGCTTTACGCATGCGCAGTAAGGCGAATTTGCTGTTTTCCTACGTTTCAGTGTGGATGAGAAACTTTTGGAAAACGCTTGGAAACGCTAGTGTGGACGGAGAGCGTTTTAAAATGAAAACTCCGTTTTCAAATGTATCCGGATTAATGTAAACGTAGCCTAACTTTCATTCATGGGGATAAAATGGATAATTTCACATGGTTTAGTGTAAGATTTTTGCCCATCTTTTGGAAAATCCAGTTTTAAATGTAAAAAAAATACTTTTACCAGTAGGTGGCTGCAGAGCTCCACTATAGAGGTCTGCGCGGGACTGCTTTTCTAGGCTCCCGGCCTCCCGCTATATATTCACGCTTTGTTCCCCTGCTGCCCGCTTAATAATTTTCTTCCCGACCCGACCGTTCCCGCTAAATTTAGTTCTCGTGTCCAGAATCTTACATTTAACTATTAGGAAACAATACAGAGTATATAAAACTTTTTTTCGCAGTACATCCATTATATTTCCATGTTCCACTTTTAAGACGTATTACAGCCCTGCATTCAGTAGTATAAGTTGTTTTGGCAAAGGGGAAAAAAAAAAAGAAAAATCGAAAAATCAGTCAGCATAACCTTATGAAGATTTTGGCACTCCAAACATGGCTTTGCGCTCTGGAGTAACACTGATAAACTGATAAACAGTTGCCCACAGAAAAAACACCATCAGTACCCCCACTTCCCGCGCCTATGAGACCTTGCCAATAAAATGCAGGATGCAGAAAGCACTGGTCTATGAGTGCAGCGAGTGCATAACAGTTTTGAGCGCAGGCTGTAGCCTACAGGTGCTCGATAAGAATGAGTAAAGCGCAGATTTGCTGTTCAGAAAAGATGTCGGGAATGGGATATTGTTACCGCCCGCTCCCATTTGAATTACACCAGTGTTAACGACCGCAACCGCTTTTATTTGGAAATTTATTCCCGCGCCGCAAGAAATGTATGCAGTATGCAGACCTCTACTCCACTATATGCTTTTTGCTATTTGACCACCTGAACGATATCTTTTCACAAGTTTTTTTTTTTCAGTTGAGTTAATATCTACATATTATGAAACACACGACTACATTTGGAGACCATAAAAACTGCTCTCTTATAATTTGTCAAATAAAAAATAAAAACATTTGCTGTTGTTGCATTCTTATGTTCATGTCGTGTACTGCTACTCAATATGTAATAGAACTGGTTTTGTTTCAGTGCAAAAAAATGCTAAACTTTGACAAAAAGTATTTTTACATACTCGTACATGAACTCAACTGAAAAAACTTGTGAAAAGATAACTTATTGTTGGTCAAATAGCAATTAGTTAATAGTAGTGCTCTGCAGCCATCTAGTGGTAAAAGTTATATTTTTTTACTTTTAAAACTGCATTTTCCAAAAAATGGGCAAAAATCTTACACTAAGCCATATCAAATTATCCATGTTATCCCTATGAATGAAAGTTTAAAATGTGGGTATTTTATAAAGTGAATTTTACATAAAAAGCTGTTTTTGCATATAAACCTATTAAAAAATATATTTATTTAATAATTTATATATATTTTAAAAAATGCATAAATCCTATGAAAACTGCCTAAATATGGAGTAAAAACATTAATAAACAGGATTTTTTTTTTTAGCTATTATTCTGTCCCCAAAGACCATGAGTGTGATTCCAAAACGAAGACCGCATAAAGGTTAAAACGTCATTATACACTAAAATGTATTGACTTATTTTGTTTATAATAATACAAAAATGTAAGCACTTTTGTTTTACTGTTGTCTTGAGGATATGAAATCGATAATGAGTGAATGTTTTTGGATAGGATTCAGGGTAGTACAATGTAGGCACATTTTCTGTCAGAAGCAAGTTCAAGTTGCAATCACAAATGCAGCCTGACCGTCATGAACAACATCTCTCTAGAATGTTTGTGTGTAACATTTGGAGAAATATTGAGGAAGCCGCCTGGGGCTTTGCTTATCAGTGTCACCTTCGTTTGAGAAAAGATGCAGTATCAAGTACTGATGTGAATGGGCAAAAATACCAGTGGAGACATGCAAAAAGCTGGTCAGCAATTGCAGGAAGTGTTTGATTGCAATGTTCCAATGTATTATTTATTAAATATAAAATAATGTATTTAATATTAATGATAAACATTAAAAATATCAAAATATTATATTTTAATAAAATAGTAAATGTATTATTTGTTAATTATGTAATATATGAAATAATTCTATTAATAGCAAATAATATTGTTAATATTTTATATGCAGCCATCAAACTGTTGTTTAAATCAAACTAATGCTAAATGCTTTGCACAGTCGTGTTAAAAAATAGAATATGTGACTGTGGCAGCCTTGTTGATAACTGCATCTATTTTAGGCCTCTATAGACAGGAAAATTCATATAGTCAGTATTATATTCCAGGCCTGCGGAGTACATGCTTTGGTTTTTCTGGGAGTATCCATTATTATGAAAAATGGAGAAGTTATGATAAAACTTTTTATCTCTGCGATAGGGCCATGTGTTATAAAGAATGTTTCTCTTTCAAGGGCATCAGCAAACTTCAGGCAAAGGGAACTGAGAGTTTTATCCTTTTTAATATTAATTAAAGGTCATAGTATGAGCCCCAATATAAAACCAGTCTGGCTGGCTAACAGCCCAAGATGTGGCTTTAAGTAAAAGAGAAACTGAGCTAGGATGGCATCTAACGTTGAGTTTTCAATGGATCATTCATTAATGATTATTTGCAGGGTTATAGATATCAAGCATGTCAATGATGTAACAATTGGCTTTAAACTATTGATATTTTAAAAGCTAGACATCCTAAACTATGCTTATATACTCTTATTACTTATCTTAATGAATGAGGTATAATGCTGCATGACACAAATTGGTCAGGAAAGGACACATTATGCAGAGAGAGAGAGAGAGAGAGAGAGAGGATCAGGACGGCATGGATGCATCAGCTCCTCTATTCTTGCAGAAAAGCAGCTCTGATCGGTCTGAAAAACAACAAAAAAAGGTTTCTGCCCATAATGAGAGCCTTGCAAACGGCCGCAACCATTTGCGAGGCTCTGCTTCCACTTCATTCATCACACGCTCACAAGGGAACCTTTAGTCTATGACAAATACTCGCCCTCACTTTTCAAGTTCAGCCGTGGGACTCTCAGAGAGTTCGTTAAATCACAAGTTCACACAAACCGATGTGTGCAAATGATACATGCCTTGCTCAGAGAGATGCCGTAGTGCGCTTTGAAGTACTAGATCGATGCAGAGTCTGAAGTAGAACTGTTCACTTTCCGATTTCAGAGCTCAGTGATTGTTTAATGTTTAGTTAAATGTGATGTTCACTTTATCCAGTCAAAAAAGGTCATGCAACCTTTCTTCTAGCCTGTTGTCTAGCCATTTTGGGAAAACAAGTCTTTTGATGTCAACTGAATATTTTCCAAAACAAAAAAAGTCAGATTTAGGTCATAGACTAGAAAACAAAAACAGCATTACATTTGAAATATTGTTGCTTCTGCTCTGGGAATGAGGCTTTTTATGACCTATAATATGATGCAACTGATTGTAATTCTTTTATGTTATTATTCAATTTGTGCACTACGGTGTTCTGTTTTGGTATTTATCCTTATAATTTTAGTTTGATTGATTTACTTTGTTCCAACTGATGTAATCTAGTGACATAGTTGATAATTCTAATGATTATAATTACTGATAAAACAAGATATCACGGCGGATCTGGGCATGAAGAGTAATAAGAAGGCAGGAGATCTAAGAGCTTTTAAAGTAAAAATACTGACAGATAACAAGTGCAGCAATAATGAAATTGAACTGATATGATCATATTTTCTGGACCTGTATATATAACTCTGGCTGCAGTGTTTTAAACAAACTGCAGCTTATTTATGGAGACATTCTGGCATCCAACCAGAAGTGCATTAGAATAATCAGGTCTCAAAGTTATGAATGCATGAACTAACATTCTGCATCTAGAAAGAATATTCTATAGCTCGGGTGTTTCTGAGGTGGAAAAATGCACTGAGGTGCTCAGTGGGTAAAAGCCAAAATTCTAGAGGAAGTACAAACTGCTCATTTCAAAGAGTCATGTCCTAGAGAAAGGGAGGAGTTAATAATATTTAACAAAGGGCCATCGTGATCATATCTGATTTACAGCAACAGGTTTTGGTTGCACATTTCCAATTTGCTTTTTGATGTTCTCTCTATCTTTTCAGTGAGGAAAGTAATTGCTGCTGTACTGTAGACGGTTATCAGATTCAAGAAATATCTGCTTCCTGGTTAATCTGGCCACTGAGCTAAACAGATACCTGTGATTATTCTGGTTATTTTTTATACGTCTCTAGAGTATTCTAATCTGGCTTCTTTTAGGGATTGCCTATAGCTAGAAAACACTTATTTACAGCAATTTTGAAAATATTCGGGTTGTTTTTCTCTCATCTGCACCCCACTTTCTTTGTGTTTTTCTTATAAGAGGCTGTTATTCTATGGTACCTTTACTTTTTTACTTTTTACTTCTGTATATTAAAGAGAAGCATCAATAAGAAAAGTAATCCTAAAAGTTGCATCTATGTGTTTGCTCACTCCATCAAGCTTTTCACTGCTTAAATACAAACATTAAAGCGATTGTTTACTTAAACATAAAAAAATTCTGTCATTAATTACTTACCATCATGTTGTTTCAAACCTGTAAGACCTACGTTCTTCTTTGGAATGCAAATATTATTTTTGATAAGATATTTTTGATAAAAGCCGAGAGCTTTCTGACCCGGCATAGTCTCGGATTTCATAATTTCTTAAAATATCTTAATTTGTATCCTTTCTCTTGTATTATTTTGGGACGTGAGAATGTTGGTGCTGACTAACATTAGTTATTTATTTATTTATGTTTATGGACAATGTTTGTGTATATGTATAGGTATATACAGTTGAAGTCAAAAGTTTGCATACACCTTGCAGAATCTGCAAAATATTAATTATTTTACCAGAATAAGAGGGATCATACGAAATGCATGTTAATTTTTTAATGTAGTTCTGACCTGAATAAGATATTTCACATAAAAGACGCTTACATATAGTCCACAAAAGAAAATAATAGTTGACTTCATAAAAATTACCCCGTTCAAAGGTTACGTTGACACTTAATTCCTAAAACTGTGCTGTTACCTGAATGATCCACAGCCTGATGTTCTTCAGAAAAGTCTTTCAGGTCCCACAAATTCTTTGGTTTTTCAGCATTTTTGTGTATTTGAACACTTTCCAGCAATGATTGTATGATTTTGAGATCCGTCTTTTCACGCTGAGGACAACTGAGGGACTCCGAACTATTACAGAAGGTTCAAACACTTTAACTTATTTTGTCTGTATGTATTAAATTATGTATCTTCGGTAGCTTCTGAAGGGCAGTACTAAAATGTACTAGTACTACATTTTCATTCTGTTTGAAAGTTTACACCACTGGCTCTTAATGCATCGTCTTTCTTTCTGAAGCATCAGTGAGCATTTGAACCGTTTGTAATAGTTGCATTTGAGTCCCTCAGTTGTCGTCAGTGTGAAAAGATGGATCTTAAAATCATACAGTCATTGTTGGAAAGGGTTCAAATACACAAAAGTTCTGAAAAACCAGAAACTATCACTAAAAAAAAAAAACAGCTGTGGGATCATCCAGGTAACAACATAGTATTAAGAATGAAGTGTATGTAAACTTTTGAACGGGGTAATTTTTATAAATTCAACTATTATTTTCTCTTATGGACTATATTTAACATCATTTACGTGGAATATCTTATTCAGGTTGGTACTAAATAAAGAATAACATGCATTTTGTATGATCCCTCTTATTTTGGTAAAATAATTGACATTTTGCAAATTCTGCAAGGTGTATGTAAACGTTTGTTATCAACTGTACATTTTGCACAATAAATAATTGAACTAATTTAAATTTAGTAACGATCTAAGAGAAAATCCAGTTTTGAGAACACAACCAGTCACCAGCTGACTATAATTGAATGCCCCTGATTTACATACTGGGTAACACTAACAGATCAATCTCAAATTCAATTCTAAGCCAGTCAGAGTGACATGTCCTTTGAGCAGTCAATCAGTAGGTCTTTGTGGAATAACCAATGAAGCCAATTTTATAATCCATGTTCTGAAGAGCTAATCGGGTCATTGATGTTCCTCAGGAAGAAATGGACCAGATGGGTCAATGCAGAAGTGATTGAGTGGATTACCTTAATTGTACTCTTAAACAGGTTAAAAAATTACAGGCTATGAAGACTTTTTTTTGCATAAAATCAGTTGGTGCATTTTAGGGCTGGACAATAATTCGATATCAATATATATTGCTAAAGAATTTTTGGTAACACTTTATTTTAAGGATCAGGAATTAGACAGTAATTAATGACGAATAACTGCATTTGTCATTACAAGCTATTTATAAGGCCTATATTGGTTGTCTTATTTTTGTCTTATAGGCCCTTTATACTTGTTTCTGTCCTAACAGTGTATTAATTAGCTAAACATAAAACAAGCTAATAGCTTGTATTGTGTGAATTACACACTTTATAAGTTCTCATACACTATGTGAATGTGTAGCTTATAACTATAAAATAAATATAGAATAGGCATTTCATCACAGACATTTCAAATAACAGAAAAACATTTTGTATTGTGTAACTGTTGTGAAAAACAGTTACACAAAAGCAGTCTTTCTAGCAGTTGTTCCATACTAACAAATGATTTAAAAATGAAATATTCCCCATTCCCTGAATTTATTAATAGCTAACAAGCAAATTTCTCACTAATGCATTCAGTATCACTTCAGATTATGTTCCCTATTCTAAAGTAGAAAAGCGACATGAAAGTTTGCAGATGTGTCTCATCTGTAATTTGTTCTCTTGTTGAACCATCAAACAATGAAGACAGAATTCTTCACTGCAATCTTTCATGTCTCTTTTCTACCTTAGAATAGGGAACATAATCTGAAGTAATACAGCATGTATTAGTGAGAAATGTGCTTGTTAGCTGTTAATAAATGAAGGGAATGGGGAATATTTTGTTTATTAATCATTTATTAGTATGGAACAACTGCTAGAAGACTGCTTTTGTGTAACTGTTTTTCAGCTAATTTAAATGTCTGATGAAATTCCTATTCTATATTTATTTCATACTTATAAGCTACATATTTGCATAGTGTACGGAGAACTTATAAAGTTTGTAATTCGCACAATACAAGCTATTAGTATGTTTTATGTTTAGCTAATTAGTACACTGTTAGGACAGAAACAAAGACCAACATAAGACAACAGCCTATGATGGCCTTATAAATAGCTTGTAATGGCATACAAGTCCATAACTAGTCATTTTCAAATGCAGTTATTAGTCATTAATTCCTGTCTAATTCCTGATCCTTAAAATAAATTGTTACCAAATTTTTTTCAATAACGGTGATACGATTTTTAAACCCATTTCCGATATTTCGATATACATTTGCATATATATATATATATATATATATATATATATTATACATTAGCATTTGTCACTGAATGACGTTCAGTGCTCAGCCGTCAGAAAGAGCAAAACAGAATTGCGTGATGACGTACATCAAAGACACGCTGCTAGCGCAATTAGTTGGCCTAGTGGCATAATTTTTATCATGATTTCTTTCCCCCTTTTCTGTTCCGGCCAGAGCAATGTGTTTTTGTTGTTGCTCACTCTTTATTTATTTTATTCTTTTTGTTTCTTTATCTGAAAACTGCTTCAGCAGTTTGTTTGTTGTTTAAATTTATATGAATAATCAGCCTGCTCTAGTTTAAATGGAAATATATTATTGTTAATAAGCTGAGTCTGAGAGTTTTATTTATGTGATAGTTTATTTCACATTTCTTGTTTGTAAAGGCTAAATAAAAATAAAAAGTGAACCTTTTTTTTTTGTATTGTTTTTATTAAAAAATGTTTTTATATCATTTTAATAGGAGGAGCCTGGATGTATTATAGACTTTGCAAATTTAGTTTACAGACATTTGTAGGTACAGACATCCGTTGTGTGTGTCTTCGGCAGTTTTTTCCTGAGGCTTTTTAATATTTTCCATATTGATATCGGAATTATATCGTATCGACCGAAATTAAGAAATATATCATGATATACATTTTTGCCAATTTAATTTTTGCCAATCGTCCAGCCCTAGTGCATTCATATCTTGCAGAATGCTTTGGCAAGTCATTTTTACTTGGTGTTTTTGTTCCCAGTGAGAAAACTTTTCTTTCCGTGTCATTTGTCTGGGCAAATTTCCCTGCTTGGTTCAAGACCTCATTTCCCGTTATGATCAGCTGTAATTAATTTGCTGGTTTGTGCGTTGGTTAATTTACATAATTTCTGCAGTGAATAATTTACGATTTTAGATAGCGTTTGCTAAGTTAGGCACGGACATGTCTTTGCTAGTCGGAATGAACTTTAGAATGTTGATTGAGTACAAAATTGCAATTAATTACAGTTAATAGTTATACTTTTTTATTTTGTAATCAGCTAATCATCCAAAGGATTTTAAATTTGACATTGAATTTTCTGATTTAGGACTGTGCTTCTATTGAAAGTCTGTTTTTTTTCTTTTCTCAACATGTTTTTTGTTTTTCTTTCACCAGGCTGTTAATAACTGAAGTCATCCTAGGTAATATTTAAATGCAAACAATGTTTTTTTTAATGAATATTTACAATATTTATTCCTTAGTTCATTTGTTTTAAAAAGGAATTGTCTAAAGAATGTCGTAAACATTATTTTATAATTATCCATTGATTGGTTTATTTAGTAATGCATGATTGTTTTGCATTAGTGTAAATTTTGTATATTGCAGGAAATAAATATAAATTCATTTAACGATCTGTTTTAAACCCCTTGGCCTTAACTGTGCATGGTGGTCATTTTATATTTCTGAAGTGTTTCATCAGGGATGTATCGGTTTTTCATTTTCGGGAACGGAAAATCATTCCATTAAATTTTAGTATTTTTGTCCAAAACGGCTTTGAGAGTTTTAGCCCTTGTTTAATGTCTAACAGGAAAGTCCTAATGCTATAAAGCATGGATTTCAGCAGGGTTTAACATGAAGCCTACAGTAAAATCAATGAACAATCAATCTCAATTTCACATCAGTGAGGTTTTCACAGTACTGCCCTGGGGCAAGGTTTTAAGAGCATTTCAAAGAATAATAAAATAAGTTTGACCTTAACTCTAGCCTAAGACCCTACAAGTTTATGTGTGTGTGCTTTTCCATGTCGAGCTTGGTTTTTTAGGACTAAGTAAACCATTGCAATTCTAAAGCAATATAGGTTTCGATTAATATCCTGTTTTTGTCAAACAACAGTACTGCAGATGTACCCTATTTTGAGGATGCAGACATGGATGCATTCATGTATATCTCTCTGATGGACTGGCTTTGTCTTGCATAATTGTCATGGAGATGCCACTGATGTAGTAAAGGCAGTGGGCCTGATGAGTAATAGCAGGTGATGGAAAGAGATGGATAAATTGCAGATGGTGCTTTTTGGCTGTCAACAAAGCCAGGCTGTTTTCCGAGAGAAGATCTATTAGCACAAATGAGAGCATGCCACAGATCTCTCCCTTTCTGCCATGTTCTCTCACGCCGTCTCACTTTTGCTCTCTCCCTGTCATGCTTCGTCATTTTATTTTCTCAGTTCCTCTCCTAGCGTTAGCTTGCTTTCTCTTTCACGCATACATGCGCAAGTGGGGGGATGAAGGAAAGCAAATAGTTTGAAATCAATATTTAAATGAAGATATAATTAATGGGTTCGTAAATATGTGCAAGTTTCACCCCCAGATTGAGGCCATTCTGGTGCAAATGTCATCTTTTGTCATCTTTTGAGATATCATCCAGCTCGACTGGCGAAATAAACGCCTTCTAGTCTTGCCTTTTTTTTTAGGGGCATTTGCATTTGTATGTTTTCTTTCTTGTTCTTCTCCTTATACTCCTATGAAAAGAACATAGGACGATGATGAAATTTGGCTCATTTGTAGTGGTGGTCCTGAATAGTAATCTGACCAACTCTGGCGTCTCTAGGACCAACTTTATAGCACCACCACCAGTAGAAAAAAATCACTTTTCAAACAATAACTTTAAAACCCTTTGTTCTAGAAAATTTAAACTCTTTACACCCAATTACTCTCCTCGTGCTGATCACATTCAATTGCTTGTATTAAGACTCTGTCCATTACAGTAGTGGCCACTTTTAAAAGTACCGTTTTCTGTTTTGTCGCTACTCCTCCTTCTAAATCGGTCCAGTTTTGACCAAAAGTGGTTTAAATGGTCTTTGGACTGAGCTGTTTTGCTTCCTTTGGTCCTGTTAGCAAGCATTTTCATGAGACTCACAGGTGCATGTGCGATGCCGACGTCCTATGTCATCTGCCCAGAGCTGCTTCCGTGTACAATTGTTAGTTTAAGCTATATTAAAGTGATTATTACGTTTTAAATATGGATATTTTTCTTACAAAAACACATTGATTCGCTACAGGAGGCATGTATAACAACTTTACAACTTTATTCAACGGTTTCTTCTCTTCTGTGTCAGTCTTCGATGTTTATGAGTACCACAATGTTTACTCAGAATTCGCACCACTACACAATGGCTTTACGTCATATATAGTGCGCTATATAGAAAATACAAACCTATTTGAACACTGCTTTTTGAAAGTTTTTTGAAAAACATTTTATGTATGGAAGCTCGTTTCCACCACTGAATAAAAAAAAACCTCACAATTCTGACTTTTTTCTCAGAATTAAGAAATAAACCCACAGTTGCAAGTTATAAAGTCAGAATTGTGAGATATAACCGTGCTATTCTGAGAAGTGAAGTCAGAATTGAGAGATAATTCAGTAATTCGTAATTCAGGCTTTTTTCTCAGAATTGTGAGATATAAACTTGTTATTGTGGGTTATAAAGTTAGAATTGTGAGATATAAACTTGTAATTCAGACTTTTTTTTTAGAATTGCGTAATATAAACTCGAATTGCGAGTTATAAAGTCAGAATTGCGAAATATAAATTCGTAATTCAGATTTTTTTTCTCAGAATTGCGTTATTTAAACTCGAATTGCGAGTTGTAAAGTCAGAATTGCGAGATATAAACTTGTAATTCAGACTTTTTTTTTTAGAATTGCGTGATATAAACTCGAATTGCGAGTTATAAAGTCAGAATTGCGAAATATAAATTCGTAATTCAGATTTTTTTTTCTCAGAATTGCGTTATTTAAACTCGAATTGCGAGTTGTAAAGTCAGAATTGCGAGATATAAACTTGTAATTCAGACTTTTTTTTAGAATTGCGTGATATAAACTCAAATTGCGAGTTATAAAGTCAGAATTGCGAAATATAAATTCGTAATTCAGATTTTTTTTCTCAGAATTGCATGATATAAACTCAAAATTGCGAGTTGTAAAGTCAGAATTGCAAGATATAAACTTGTAATTCAGACTTTTTTTTTAGAATTGCGTAATATAAACTCGAATTGCGAGTTATAAAGTCAGAATTGCGAAATAATTTCGTAATTCAGATTTTTTTTCTCAGAATTGCGTTATTTAAACTCGAATTGCGAGTTGTAAAGTCAGAATTGCGAGATATAAACTTGTAATTCAGACTTTTTTTTTAGAATTGCGTGATATAAACTCGAATTGCGAGTTATAAAGTCAGAATTGCGAAATATAAATTCGTAATTCAGATTTTTTTTTCTCAGAATTGCGTTATTTAAACTCGAATTGCGAGTTGTAAAGTCAGAATTGCGAGATATAAACTTGTAATTCAGACTTTTTTTTTTAGAATTGCGTAATATAAACTCGAATTGCGAGTTGTAAAGTCAGAATTGCGAGATATAAACTTGTAATTCAGACTTTTTTTTTAGAATTGCGTAATATAAACTCGAATTGCGAGTTATAAAGTCAGAATTGCGAAATATAAATTCGTAATTCAGATTTTTTTTCTCAGAATTGCGTTATTTAAACTCGAATTGCGAGTTGTAAAGTCAGAATTGCGAGATATAAACTTGTAATTCAGACTTTTTTTTTTAGAATTGCGTGATATAAACTCGAATTGCGAGTTATAAAGTCAGAATTGCGAAATATAAATTCGTAATTCAGATTTTTTTTTCTCAGAATTGCGTTATTTAAACTCGAATTGCGAGTTGTAAAGTCAGAATTGCGAGATATAAACTTGTAATTCAGACTTTTTTTTAGAATTGCGTGATATAAACTCAAATTGCGAGTTATAAAGTCAGAATTGCGAAATATAAATTCGTAATTCAGATTTTTTTTCTCAGAATTGCATGATATAAACTCAAAATTGCGAGTTGTAAAGTCAGAATTGCAAGATATAAACTTGTAATTCAGACTTTTTTTTTAGAATTGCGTAATATAAACTCGAATTGCGAGTTATAAAGTCAGAATTGCGAAATATAAATTCGTAATTCAGATTTTTTTTCTCAGAATTGCGTTATTTAAACTCGAATTGCGAGTTGTAAAGTCAGAATTGCGAGATATAAACTTGTAATTCAGACTTTTTTTTTAGAATTGAGTGATATAAACTCGAATTGCGAGTTATAAAGTCAGAATTGCGAAATATAAATTCGTAATTCAGATTTTTTTTTCTCAGAATTGCGTTATTTAAACTCGAATTGCGAGTTGTAAAGTCAGAATTGCGAGATATAAACTTGTAATTCAGACTTTTTTTTTTAGAATTGCGTAATATAAACTCGAATTGCGAGTTATAAAGTCAGAATTGCGAAATATAAATTCGTAATTCAGATTTTTTTTCTCAGAATTGCGTTATTTAAACTCGAATTGCGAGTTGTAAAGTCAGAATTGCGAGATATAAACTTGTAATTCAGACTTTTTTTTAGAATTGCGTGATATAAACTCAAATTGCGAGTTATAAAGTCAGAATTGCGAAATATAAATTCGTAATTCAGATTTTTTTTTCTCAGAATTGCATGATATAAACTCAAAATTGCGAGTTGTAAAGTCAGAATTGCAAGATATAAACTTGTAATTCTGACTTTTTTTCCTCAGAATTGCGAGTTGTAAAGTCAGAATTGCGAGATATAAACTTGTAATTCAGACTTTTTTTTTTTAGAATTGCGTAATATAAACTCAAATTGCGAGTTATAAAGTCAGAATTGCGAGATATAAACTCGAATTGTGAGTTATAAAGTCAGAATTGCGTGATATAAACTCGAATTGTGAGTTATAAAGTCAGAATTGCGTCTTATAAACTCGAATTGCGAGTTATAAAGTCAGAAAGATAAAAACTTGTAATTCAGACTTTTTTTCTTAGAATTTCATTATATACATGTGTAATTTCTTGTTATAAAGTCAGACTTGCGAGATATAAATTTGTAATTGTTTTTTTTTTTATCTCACTTACTTTGATAACACTTTAGGCCTCATTTGTTAATGTTAGTAAATGCATTAGCTAATGAGCAATTATTTTTTACAGCAAGTTTGTTAATAAAAATGCAGTTGTTTATTCATTGCTCAAGTTAGTTTAGTGCAATAATTATTAAGTACTCACCCTCATGTCGCTCCAAACCCGTAAGACCTTCATTCATCTTCTTTACACAAATGAAGATATTTTTGATGAAATCTGAGCGCTTTCTGACCCTGCATAGACAGCAGTGCAACTGACATGTTCGAGGCATTGTTAAAATTGTCCATGTGACATCAGTGGTTTTATGGAATTTGATGAAGCTACTAGAATACTTCAATGCACACTCACAAGAGTACAACGTTTACTCAGAATTTGCACACCACGACAACATGGCTTCGCTTCATGTGTAATGCACTATATAGGGAATAACAACTGATCTGACCACTGATTTTTGAAATTTGTCTCCTAGAAGATAAGCCCTTCACCCAAACATGTTTAGTTACCCAAAGACAGTTCAAATAACTTTTCAACTAACTTACCTCTGCAGTATGTCTCGTTTCATCAACATGCACATTGAGTTACATGCATTGGTGTCACTCACGTTTTGCGGAGATGATCAGATCGTATTGTCAAGAGAAGCACCGACGTGAGCAGTGTGCTCAGCTTTGATAATTTCATTATAAATGTGGTCGCGGTGGGATCAGCCATAACAGTCCTCAAGTGGTGATTAATAGAAAAGATAATGAGTGATTAATTACCGTGGTGCCATCAGGGCCCATTTGAGCGGAAGTCATTGAAGAGACCTCTTTGTGTCAGTGCCGAATAGACACCCCCACAGAGACAGCGCTGTCGGCCTGATATGTGCGCCGTCAAGGACGTCGCCACCTTCTTGTATTTTATGTTTGTCATGGACACAAGAAGTTTGTTCTGTTTTCTGAGGTTGAACTGACTTTCAGAGATTCGTAATAAAATGTTGATGTATGATGTAAATTGCATTTAAGGTATCAGTTTATGCTTTTCCTGGAAAGCGACCCCATGAGCTTGTTGTTGCTAGCACTATGTTTCCATTGTTTGAGGTACAGGTAGGCTTATTCATATCATCTTTTTTGTTGTGTGTGGCATATAACGTATTTTAATTGCCAAATTACAGTATTGTTCAATATAGATGCTTGTCTTTCATGTTTATTTATCTGAATGAGTTTGAAAAGCTGTTGCAGTGGATGAAGATTCAGGAACTTGAATGCATTCAGTGATCCATGCAACTCTGTAATGATATGTATGGCCATTGTTAGAAGATTAGCAAGCATGTGGAAAGCTTGCTGGAGACACCGTGTACATAGGAATTGAATGTTCACTTCAGTTCATTTGAGTGCAAAGCAACTTAGTTTGCCTCCTTTTAACCATCAGTCACTTTTGAGTGCTATAATCAAGGCACTTAAAGGCATGCACTAGTGTTCCCGTTTCATGTGTTCTTTTTGTAGTGAATTATATATAAAATGAAGTACTGCCATTTACCACGTTTTTTATTAAGTTACATAAATGTTTTATTTTCTCTTTAAGCTAACCATTCACTATGTTCATGCTGTTTTAAAGATGTTGCTTTGTGAACATTTATTTTATTTTTGCCTTTGAAAAATTTGGAGGCTTTAAATTTTTTTTTGTCATATCGTATGTTTTAAAGTCAGTTTCTGCCACTGAATAAATAAATGTAATAAGAAATGGCAATTGCAACTTTTTATCTCACAATTCTGACCTTTTTTCTTAATTGAGAGATATAAACTCAGCATTGCGAGTTATCAAGTCCAATTCCGAGTTTATATCTCGCAATTTATTTTTTTCCCTCTGAATTGCATGATATAAACTCAAAATTGCAAGAAAAAGCTCAAAATTGCAAGTTTATATGTCTGACTTTTTTTCTCAGAATTGCAAGTTTTCAAAAATGCAGTTTTTTGTCTCAAATTATCTATCACGCAATTCTGAGAAAAAAAATATTTGTGAGTTTATTTGTGAGTAATTCTGCGAAAAAAAGGCAAAAGTATGAGTTTGTATCATGCAATTATGACTTTTTTCTCACATTTGTGTGATATAAACTTGCCATTGGCAATGAGTTATAAAGTCCAGTTCTGAGGGAATTTTTTTTTTCTCAATTACAAGTTGTTGTTTTTTTTTTTTAACCTCAATTGCGAGTTTGTATCTTGCAATTCTGACCTTTTTCTGGCAATTATGACTTTTTTCTCAGATTTGTGAGATATAAATTCGGCATTGCGAGTTTTAAAGTCCTATTGCGAGGGGAAAAAACTTAGACTCTGAAAAAAACTTTTTTTTGCAACTGAGAGGTTTTTTTCTCAATTGTATCTTGCAATTCTGACTTTTTTCGCAATTGCAAGCTTTTTTCCCTCAGTTGCGAGTTTGTATCTTGCAATTCTGACGTTTTTTTTCAGAATTGTGAGATACAAATTCGGCATTACGAGTTTTAAAGTCCAATTGCGAGGGGAAAAAACTTAGACTCTGAGAAAACTTTTTTTTTCACAACTGAGAGGTTTTTTTCTCAATTGTATCTTGCAATTCTGACTTTTTTTCTCAGAATTGTGAGATACAAATTTGGCATTGCAAGTTTTAAAGTTTAATTCCAAAGGGGGGGGGGGGGGAAACAGACTTTTTTTTGCAATTGCAATTGCAAATTTTGTATCTCGCAATTCTTATTCCCCCCCCCCCTTGTAATTCAGACTTTTTTTTCTCTGAATTGCATTATATTAACTCAAAAGTGCGAGAAAAAACTCAGATTTGCGAGTTTATATTTCTGAGTTTTTTTCTCTCAGAATTCTGAGTTTTCAAAAAATGCTATTCTGATTGTTTTGACTCACAATTTTGAGTTTATGTCTCAATTTTAAAAAAAGGTCGCAAATACAAGTTTGTATCGCGCAATTCTGACTTTTTTTCTTAGAAGTTATAAAGTCCAATTTCAAAGGGGAAAAAACTTGTAATTTTGGCTTTTTTCACATTTGTGAGTTTATATCTCGCAATTCTGACTTTATTCTTGCAATTCTAACCTTTTTTTCTCAAAATTGTAAGATACAAACTTGGCATTACGAGTTCTAAAGTCCAGTTCCAAGGGGGGTAAAAAATCAATTCTGACTACTTTTTTTCCGCAGTTGCAAGTTAATATCTTGCAAGTAGTGCTGGGCGATATGGAAAAATCATGTATCACGATATGGATTATTTTATATCACGATAACGATATATATATATCACGGTATACCAAAATAAAGTACGTTTTCATAAATAAAGTATCAAAGTATGTTTCACACATACTCCGTCTGCAAACTCGTTTTGCTTTCACACAGGACGCATTTGCAGTCAGTTCCTGATCCGCGGCTGTTTAAGATCAAACACACCATTTATCCGTTATTTTAATTTGAAATCCAATCGTGCTTTTTCAACATTGGGATACTTTTATCACAGTACACTAATACAATAATACTAGACATATTCACGTTTAAACTCAACGTATTATAAACAACGTAGGCTATTATTCAATGCACTTGACTTCTAGATTTGTATTTGCTCAAGCAAGTTGCAACACATTTAAACACAGCATAGGTTATAGGCTATAGCTTCCTTTTCATTTTTAATTTTGGGCTATCACAAATATTTTAAATTAAAACTTACCACAGACAGAAACAGTTGGCTCTCTGTGCCCTTCTTTCGCATTAAATCTTTATTAAAAACCATATTTTAAAGAATCTATTATGTTGCCTTGTTTATTTAAAACTGCAATATTTTAAACCTAGCCAAAAAGCCACGTGTTGACTGTGAAACACAGTAGACTGCATTTATATGCATTTATGGTACATTTCCGTGTCAATCCATGTTCATTTTTACAGCAAACAATGCGCTGTCACTTTCATTCAGCGCATACAACGCAATGCAGCACAGCAAAAATAGACTCTGTGCCGAAACGATCGCTCCACTGCTGCAAACGCACCGCTTCTGGAACGCACTACCGGACAGCAACCGCGTGCAATGTGAACGCTCTAATCCGTTAACATGGGTGCGGAAAAAAATACGCAACGCATACGCACTGCAGACGGAGTGTGTGAAACAGGCGTCAGCGTTGGGCGCGGAAACAGTCTTTTGGCAGAGTTTGCACATGACTGTCTTCTGCTCCGTATCGGAGCTCTTGAAGCCAAAATGCAACCAAATCACTGATGTACCCCCACGTTTCGGCAAAAGTACTTCTTGGCTGCTGCCTCAGTTTGTTGCGACTCCGGGCATTCTTGCGTCTCCATCTTTAGGCTAAGCACTCACGAGTTAAAGCATGTCGCAACAACGTAAAGCGTCACGTCGCACAAGACGAAGTTTCTTTGTGAAAAAGTTCATTTTTATTCTTGATTATCACTTATAGGGTAGAGTATGCATTGCATAGCAACAAGACATTATCATATATTTGTCATAGCCTATTTAATTCAATATTTTCTTTAGTAATTGATAAAATTAGGTTAGAAACGATAGAAACGATAGAAGAGAAATAGGACGATAGACACTTTTCTATCGTCCCCACGATATATATTGTCATATCGCCCAGCACTAAATGCTAACTTTTTTTTTAATTCAATGGAGGAAACGGGCTTCCATACATATGCTCTCCAAGGCTAAATGTTTTTGTTAAAAAAATACAGTTTGCATTATATTGTGATAATAATAATTAATATTGTAAAATTATATTTTACAATTTAAAATATTGTTTTTTCTATAGGAGTATTAATTTCTTAATTTTTTTCATTTGTCACTAATGGCTATTCAATTTCTTTCTTTTCTTATAAATTCTTATTTCTCTTTTAATATAAAATTTTTCTCATCTGCCTGAAAGGGCGTGATTTTGTGCAGAGCATAGAAGTGCTGTTCAAATTGCTTATATGAAATCCACATACATGCGTACGTGTGTGTATGTGTGTGTGTGGACACCAGCTTATTTGTCAGGATGTGAAAATGGTACAGAATTGCTGTGAAACCAGGCAAGTGACAGTACCTCAGCAGTTGCCTTTCATTATGTGAAACAATTAGAGTTTAACTCAGCACTCTTTTCTTCGTCACAAATCCAATAGCAATCAGCCTCGTCCTTGGTACTCAAATCAGCCTGCATTTAGATATTGATTGACCATCGTTGAGGATCACTCCATATTTTGTGTGTGTGTTTTCACTATTGATCATCCAGAAATGATAGAGGCATCACCTGCGCCTTCTCCATCTCTTTAAAGTGAGAGAAGCTGATTTGAAATGTTCAGTGTCTTTCAAAGTTTGTCTCTAGGGCAGAAGCTTTCGTTTTCTATGTACCTGCTGAAGTGTTGTTCGTTATTGTCTGATGGTATTGTTGGTAATGAAATGAAATGAGACATTTAAGCAGGGCTTTGAGCTCTTATTAAGATGCCTATTGAATGTTTCACTGAAAAAGTATTTTAATTGTTCCTTGTGGAATTTTTTAATATGGAAGAAACTGGTGTGATCGAACGTTCTGTTTTGCACCGCATCGATCGTTTGTACCCATGTCACACCTGCAAATGCTCATGAATGCTCACTCTCTTTCATTCCACCAACATCTACACATTCTGATTACAGATGAGAAGTTGGTATTGATAAATATATTGATGTCACCTTCAGGAGTACTTCTGACCTGTGTCGTGTCATCTCCTCCTGTATGCGCAAGCGAGGAAAATTGTGCACCATGTGCACATGATAGATAAACCGTGTCTATCATAGAGGCCAAATAAGCAGTGCACCATCGGCTATGGATGGGATTTTGTATGAAGGTTGTGAATTCTGCTTTTAGGGCAAGCAGCCAGTCAGCCGAATGGAGAAATTACAGGGAATGCATCATTAATTAAACTCCACCACTGGAATACTGATGCTCACGCAATCAATGGCAAAATAATTGCTTGTCATGCATGTTGTGGCAAGAGAAATTTCCTTCCAATCTTCGCAGACATTTGATTAGCCAGGTCCTCCAAACTTTTTTATATGGAACAAATGAATTATTCAACCACCTGTTTCTGTCTGTGCTGGAAAACAGCCAAAGTGCTGTCAATGGCCTCTCTCTCACTTTCTGTCTCTCTCTATTTTTCTACGCTTTTTGCACATTCCCCTCTTTCCGCAACCTTATTCCTTCCTCTTTATCTCAAACACATCAGCAGCATGTCTGCATACTGCCTCACAGTGTGTGCTTTTTGGTTTTTCTGTTTTCAATAAATATCAGTCACTCAGCGTTCTGTGAGTCATGTCACTTATGCTGTCAGTCAGTCACCACTTTAAATCTTACATCTGAGGTTTTGACAAACAGAACTGACATCTTAGTCTTTTGAAACTGTAAAGTTTATGTACAGATATTTACTAATGCATCATACTTTTTTCTCCTCTTCCTTTCATCTCTTTCTGCCACAGCAACTGATGAGGGAAAGGCAGCAGATGGCCAGTCGCCCTTTCGCCTCGGTCGCGGTGACACTGGAAGTGGGTGGCGCTCAGATAGAACTGCTCCAGGGTGGAATCGAGGTTAGTTTCACCTTTGAACTTTGAACCAGTTAGGTTTTATTTGGCTAGCATTACTTACTAAAAGGTTTGCCAATATACAGTGGCAAATATCAAATCTATTTTATATTTATACATAAAATTAAAGCCGAGTATGAAGTACTTTTACAATTTTCGGATCATCAGTTGTCAAAGCCCGGTACATATTGGTCACAGACACTGAGATTTACAGTGTAAAAAAGTTTTTACAGTGCCAACGTCTTAAACTTAACTTTACATTTAAATACCGTAATTTCGTTAACTGATATAATATTAATATACCAACCTATGGAAGTACTGAAATCTGTTTTATATCTTTGTAATACACTAATAATGACCAAAAGCAGGTGGTGTTGAGAGTCTCATGATGAACCTTTTTTAAATACTTTATAAATAAAAAATCTTTTAAATACTATCATATATAGGTGCACAGTGTCATTCACACAAACACTAAACACCATCCTGGTATCACACATGAAAATTCAATAATGCAATAAATATTAATTTAACAACCCTAATATACACATCTGATAAGAAAAAACTAAGAAGAAACTATTTCAACAAAAAAAAACATCAAATGTGAAATCTGGGTATGTTAACTTGCGGTTATTCACTGTAAATTGTATGTTCTTTTTCACTTCCAAAAAATGGTATACTACTGTAAAATTACATTAAATGTCTAATACAGTTTTTAACTGTATATAGTAGGGGAACTTGCCATTAACCAATGAATAGGGTTTTACTGTAGCATTTTTACAGTCTTTAACGTTAAAAAAGGGCCATTATATTGTTTATTCAGACTATATTTGTAAATGCAGAATGTACACAAACACAAGAGGAAAGCTTTAGGGGTCTGTTAAAACTCAGATATATAATATAATATATTTACCAGTGTTTATGGTTCTGAAATGACTTCTGTGCAACTACAGTTTTTAATTTTAACAGTATTTTACCATTAAAATCAGTCATTTACAGTTTACTTTAAATTTCACCAAGCTGATTATTCACTAAAAAATCCCTATTTTGACATAACAACGTGGTTATATCTAAGTGTGAGTTGTTTACTTTTTATAATTAGTCTTCCCATTAACACCATTATATTGTTAATTCAGACTAATTTTTCAAATGTGGAACACACAGGAACACAAGAGAAAAGCTTTAGGGGGTCTGTTAAAACTCAATGGACTCAGTGGAGGCGACGGAGGCGCAGACTCCCGCTGTAAATTTACCTGCTGGTGTTGCTGTTGGACAAAGTTTCTTTAGAAAAACAAGCAATTTATGCACTTTTTAATGTTGTATTTTGTAACATTGGAGTTGTTTAATTGGCTCTGCCTCCCTTGCCTCTTCGGAAAAAACGACCCTGATATATAATATAATATGTCAAATGTTTATGGCTCTGAAATGACTTTTTTCCCCCCACATTTACAACTACAGTTTTTCATTTTTTTTTGCAGCCTTTTACCGTTAAAATCACTGTAATTTACAGTCTACTTTAAATTTCAACAAGCTAATTATTCACAAAAAATTCCCTATTTTTAAGTATTATTTTGACATGATGTGGTTTTATCTAAATCTGAGTTGTTTACTTACTTTTTAAAATTAGTCTTCCCATCAATGCTGTTATATTGGTCTGAATTTGCGAATGTGGAACATACAGTAACACTAGAGGAAAGCTTTAGGGGGTCTGTTAAAACTCAATGGGTTCAGGGGAGGTGAGGAAAACGCAGACTCCTGTTGTAACTTTACCTGCTGGTGTTGCTGTTATACATAGTTTCTTTAGAAAAACGAGTGATTTATGTACTTTGTAATGTTATACTTTATATTGGCATTATTTTATTGGAGGCCCCTTGCCTCTCAGAGAAAACACCCCTGATATAGTTTTTCTAATCAGCTACTATTTTCTTGTACATATTAAAAATTAAAGCATGTAATAAAAGTAGAATTTAGAAATTAATCAGAAGTATTCTAGGAATGTTTTGATCACTGTGTTTGTATATAAAATGTACCCAACCTTTAAAACCAGCTTAATGAAGTTTCCAGACTAAATAATAAGCAATACCAGGCTGAAACCGTCTGCGGTTTGACAGCTCTAATTTAAGTGCATCGCGATTCATGGCTGTTACACAACAGACACGCACACAGACCTGTGAGAGCAGATGTACCTGCCGCTCAGCAGAGACGTTCAAAACACACGTCCAGCAGCACTTGATGTGCCTCTCCAGAATCCATTAGTGTAGAGTGGAGTGGTGCTCAGTGAGCATTATGGGCTGTTGGAGGACACGCCACAAATGAAGAGAGCAGAAAACAACATACTCGTCAATCCTCCAGCTGAACGCTGTTCAACATGGATCTTTTTAAACAAACTTTAGCTTCACTCTTATCAGCGCATGGCTCTCATTTATGGGGACATCAGCCTTGTGAGAAGAGCCACTTAATTTCTGTAAAACTGCGTCCACAAGCCAGCTGTTGAGATTTGAAGTTTTTGCTAACAAAAGTTGTTTAGATAATCAACGTTTTGGCCTCAGATGGTACAGTACCCGCATATCTTGTTTTTCTTATTCTTCACTTTGTATGGTGAGATAGTCTGTTAGCTCAAAAGCTCTCAGAACACGTCGTTCCTTTTCTAAAATGCTGTTGTGTTTCATCACTTTTTAAGTTCTGTCACCTTTCTAGTAGAAACAGAGAGACCTTTTGAGACCAGACTCCTGCTGTTCACTTCTCAGCCTCAGAGGTTTAATTTCGACCAGCGCAAATCTCACAAGCAGTTGCCATTAATGCGCAGGCTCACCTCAGGAGACCTGTTATGAGCCGCCACCTTTCTGTTTCAACTCTGAGCTCATTTCCTCAAAGCTTTGATTGCAATAGCATTTCAAGTTTGTTTTCAAAATTAGCCAGGGACTATTTAAATGGAACACAATCAAACCCAAAAACAATTGCTCAGTAGTGGATCTAAATTCTCTTAAATTTAATCCACAGTGACTTTCTGAGCTTTTCTTCTATACTGAGTACATTTCTGTTTGTTATTTTTAGCTTTTGGAGACATCTTTGTGTGAAATCCTGAAGTTTTAGTCTTATAGCATATGTGTTCCCTCATGTTGTTCTTCCCCAGCCTTCATCATGTGCTTGGTGATCAACAGTGACACTTCTTGGAGTCTGTTGAGGCAGATCCAGATGTTGGCCCCACTTTGCTGGGATCTGGCAGCAGCTGAAGGTGAAAGGAGGGAAATGAGAGCAATTCTGTTCTATAAAGGTTAATGAGACAGCATCTGGTGCTGTTGAATTGTTTAGCATAACCTGCTAATAAAAAAGAGGACAATCCAGACGGTTCAGCACAGTAATGTGTGCTTGTATCTCAGTTTCTGTCTGTAGTTATTGCAGATTAGCTCACCCAAGACTGATGTCAATATAAGGTATAACCAAGGCTTGTTTGAACAATTACTGTGCAGTAGCTGTGAAGTTTATAGGCCTATTGCAGAATTATTGATAGTAAAAGAGAGGTATGACAGAAATTTGTTAGTTAAAAAAGGGGGAAATGGGATTAGGACATGACATGGATTTTAACCTACATCAATTTTGTTAAAGCCAAGTATGAATCTCATCAAGTTAGTGCTTTTAAGCATTTTACATTTATTCCAAAATAGTAACTCAAGCCAGTAACAATTTAAACAATATATTTTATTTGTCAACTTGTTCAGCTATTCTTTTTAATAGTTAAAGGCACAATAAGTAAGTCTTTTTATTAAAATATCCAAAAACCACTAAAACAGTGTGATATATTTTGTTGACTTGTGTACTTTATCCCAAATGTTTCACTTCCACAACTATCAGCCCCACCCTGCTTCATAAAGTGACCTTAAAGGAGAACTCCGGTGTGATTTTGACCTAAAGTGTATTGAATCATGATACCGAGTGTAAACGTACCTTGCATATCTCATCTCGTCTTGTCCACTGCTGTCCGAAATCTGGGGTCAGTTATCCGATGCTCACAACAGGTTGTCAATGAAAGTCAATCGGGCATCGAAGGAGCCATGTAAATAAATCACTGTTTTACGCCATTTACGAGGCACAAAGTAGCTCCAGACTTCATTGGTAGACTTCCAAGGGCCCTGACATTTAAAACGAGACACTGAGAACTCAGAAAAAGCACCGGTAGTTTATTTACAAGTAGATTTATACAGACAGTAACTGCAAGAAGTTTAGCGGCCGCCGCCATCTTAAATGTAGTCACGATAAGTCGAGTGTCGAGCACCATGGAATTCATCAGGTTATCAACGTATCAGGTTGTAGTTTCCTTCGTGCTCGACACTCGACTTATCGTGACTACATTTAAGATGGCGGCGGCCGCTAAACTTCTTGCAGTTACTGTCTGTATAAATTAAAAAAAACTACCGGTGCTTTTTCTGAGTTCTCAATGTCTCGTTTTAAATGTCAGGGCCCTTGGAAGTCTACCAATGAAGTCTGGAGCTACTTTGTGCCTCGTAAATGGCGTAAAACAGTGATTTATTTACATGGCTCCTTCGATGCCCGATTGACTTTCATTGACAACCTGTTGTGAGCATCGGATAACTGACCCCAGATTTCGGACAGCAGTGGACAAGACGAGATGAGATATGCAAGGTACGTTTACACTCGGTATCATGATTCAATACACTTTAGGTCAAAATCACACCGGAGTTCTCCTTTAATGACTTTAATACATTGGCCTATCCATTGACATGATTTCTCTGATTTCATGAGTCCCGACAGATTGCATTGGCTGTGGGGATGAAGACTACAGCTCCCATAATTCCACACTCAATCACAGCGTCATCAAACTACGCCTTTGTTTCTTTGTTTGTTTTGAATATGCACCCTCTAACAGAAAACTTAAAAAAACGTACATATTGTGCCTTTAACTTTTTAACTATTTTTGAATTTTGCTGATCATTAGTGATCAAAACTCTGTAAATATTGGTCACAGACACTAAATTGATTTCACCAAGCTGATTACTTACTAAAAAAATTCCACAGATCATGTTTTCAGCCCATTTAATTTATTTTGACGTAACAAAATGGTCATATATAAGTGTGTGAGTTGTATCCTTAGGCCCTGTTTACACGTTAAACAGCGTTTTAAAATAAAAACGGTCCTCGTCTACACTGGTGTTTTCACTGTGTTTCAGGAATGATTTCCTTCTACACTACACAACCATAAACACATGTCACATGACCATTTAGGCTGCATACCTCATCAAGAGAAATTATTTAAGAGAAATAACTGTGATAAAATTGACTGTTACTCCTTGGGGTGTAAAAATATTGTAATTTCTTTTTTTTACTTTGCAATTTAACAGTTACTTTTCCTAAATGAGCCTCTGAAATGTGACACAACAAATGAGCATTATGTTATTGTTTACATGGTCGTCAAGGATATGCAAAGCAAATGTGGGCACCGACACCATTATTTTCAAAATTCTTCATTTTGGTCTGTTTACACCAGAGGTTGCGTTAGACTTTTTCCGTCGTTATGACGGAGAGGGTCGTAAAAATTCCCACATAATCTAATATTAACTGTCATTTTAATTTTCATATTTTAATTATAACAACACATTTAATAGCTTTTATTTTTGTTCACATTTTCATTTTTAATCATTAACCTAGAGGACAATATAGGCTTATGCATTAATTTTGAAGAGAACCGATGAACAGAGACTGTGCATCACTTTTCAGATTTAACACCCCACAGTGACAACATAGGTCACTAAAAACAACAAAACATGCTAGGGCTGGCTTTAAAAAAAAAGAAAAAAAAAAAGAAGAAGCCATTCTCAATTTTAATAGATTCTCATTTTTATGAACCACTGTTGATTTCTAAATCCCAATCCATCTTTTGGTCTATGCTGTTTTCAGTTGATGAATGAACAGTACATAGTGCACCTCCCACTCAATAAAACGTAGTAGGCTAAGCTTTGTGCTTTGTTACATTTGATAGGAAACAAAGTCTCAAATTTCAAATTCTTTCCATTTCATTAAAGGGGACATAACACACACATTTTCACCCAATCTCATGTACATTTTGAGTACCTATAGAGTGATACTGCACCCTTCATATCTCTAAAAAGTCTTTAGTTTTATTATATTTACAAAAAAGATACAACTTTACGATTCTCTCCGAAAACAGCCGAGCTGCTGGAGGTGCGCTGCGGGCGGAGCTAAAGATTGATGAGCACTTGCCAACAAAACACAGACATTTCATACCATTCCACTTACCATCTGCAGTTCTGAATCATGACTGGGATCTTTTATAGCTGGGACCACTCCAATTTTTCAGTATCAAGCGATGTGCAAATCCAGCGTCGAACTGGGACTTGTTTCTAAAACGTTCATCAACAAACACACTTGCAAAACTGCCCCGGAAAAGCAAACTGCATCCACTGTTCACATAACGCTTGGTTTTTCGGAACTCTTTAATGTGGCGTGGTTTATCACGATTGCACGTAATCAAACACATAGCAAAAGATTTGTGACGGCATTTTTGTTCTGGATCCCATGCTCTGCTGCCACACTGGACAGGGGTGGGAAATACAGTTACAAATTACAATAGATCTCCCTCAGGGTAATCTGTCAAAGTCAAAATTCCATAAAGGATGGACAATTCTTGGTTAATGCAACCTCTAGTTTACACTGAAACGCAAGCCATGAGTTTTCAACCTAAAACAGGGTATGCAGCGCTTTTAAAAGTCTCCGTTTTCTAGGGTCGTAAACGCTGGAGTAGTGTAAACGACAGTTGTAACCTTAGCTATGCGTTTTAAAACGAAAACGCACTAGTGTAAACGTAGCCTTACTTGTTTTAATTAAGTCTTTCCATTAATGCTGTTATATTGTTAATTCACACTGATTCAAAAACGCGGAAACGCAAAACACAAGAGGCGGAATTTATTGCATTATCCAGTCACAGCCGATCATAACCAGTCATATTGCGATGGAGGCATTGCCTTCTCTCACGCGACTTTCCCCCATTCATTCTCAATTACCCCCCACAAAACTCACTGTTTGCTTTAGGGGGTCTGTTAAAACTCAATGGGCTCAGGGGAGGTGAGGGAAACTTGGACTCCCACTGTAACTTTACCTGCTGGTGTTGCTGTTGGACAATGTTTCTTTAAAAAAACTCTTAGGTTTTTACACTTTTTGTAATATTTTTATATTGTTACATTTTATAATATTGGTGTTGTTTTCTTTTTTCTTTTTTTCCCCTTCTTTTTTGCAAGCTTATTTATAGCAAAAGAGCAGAGATAATGGGTAGACAAGAAGGGAATGGGATTGGGACATAACTAGGGGTTCAGTTTGCACTATGATTCTGCACCCAGCTGCTATTTGCACTAGTTTATTGTGCTGTTGTAAATGGAGGAAATGTTTTAGCAAAAGTATCTTTTAGTCAGAATTATTGCACTGTGAATTTAACGGAGACTTGCTTCATGTCAGGACGAGACTTTTTAGCAAATTGGAAATACATGCCATTTTCCAACAACAATGTATCCTCTCTGTTCGTTTTTAAATCAAAGTATAATAAATATAAACAGTATTGTACTATTATACCTCACATAGTTTTCTAAATACGTTCCACACACACTGTAGTTCTGTATATGCAGTGAATAAAATAACTTTAGGTTACTCATGTAACCCCGGTTCTCTGATAACATGAGTGAGGTATCTCACTATGGGAAACGCCTCAGGCGTGACCAATCCTGGAAGCACCAATTACACCACGTCTGTCAGTTGACAGACCAATCACAACAGTGATGCGGGAGTCCCGCCTCCCCAATATATATCACTGCATAATGGTCCGTACCTCATTCTCAGCATATCTCTTCCCCGTGCTACTGCAAGGAGGGAAGTATGGTGAGATACCTCACTCATGTTATCAGAGAACCGGGGTTACATGAGTAACCTAAAGTTCTCTTTCAAACATTCATTCGGTATCTCACTATGGGATATAGACAACTCCCGAATTGCAGATATACTGTTCCAAAAAGGCATGTCAACCAACTCTGTGACGAGTGTAAGAAATTAAGAATTTAAGTCCCCCATTATTCGCCTGATATAATGGAGACATGTAATTTATTATTATTATTTTTACACACTTAGGACGGAATGAGCCAAGGACGGCTCTGTAACGTCCAACCTGTAAAATCTGACAAAAGTGTGTGGCGAAGCCCAACTCGCCGCAGCACAAATGTCTGGAACTGAAACGCCCTTAAACAACGCCCACGAGGTGGACAACCCTCGGGTACTATGGGCTTTAAGACCCCCTGGTGCCTCAAGACCCCTGCTGTTATATCCCACTATAATAGCTTCAACTACCCAGTGGGACAGGCGCTGCCGGGAAATAGGTTTACCCTTATGAGAATTAGCCCATGAGACAAATAACTGACTACTCTTCCGCAGCGTTTTCGTTCTGTTTACATAGCAACGCAACGCACGGACAGGGCACAAACAATGAAGCCGCTCTTCTTCTGGTGACGAAAAAGGAGGCGGATGAAAAGCAATTAAATCCACTTGATTACAGGCTAGAGCTGAATCACTCACCTTAGGCACAAACGCTGGATTGGTCTTGAGCGACACTCTCGAGCAATCCATAGCGAACTGCATACAGGAGTTATGAACCGACAAAGCATGCAGTTCACTAATCCGTTTTGCAGTTGACAGAGCCAGTAATAAAGCGGTCTTTAGCGAAAGGAGCTTTAGATCGCTGCTGTCTATAGGTTCAAAAGGTGCACGAGATAGTGCGTTAAGGACCACAGACAGGTCCCATGGCGGAATCAGAGGTTTTGACACTCTGTTCAAACGCCGTGCACCTCTCATAAATCTGCATACCAAAGGGTGTTGACCCATAGTGTTATTATCAATACCCATATGACATGCTGATATCGCCGCAAGATACACCTTAACGGTAGAAAAAGCTCTACCTTTATCCAGAAGTTCTTGCAGAAAACATAACACATCTGCGACCGAACAGAGAAAAGGGACAATGCGCTTATGCGAGCACCATTGCTCGAAAACATTCCATTTTCTATCGTAGGCAGAGCGCGTCGAGGCAGCCCTCGCGTTCTGAATTGTTTCAATCACCCTCGGGGGTAGCCCTGTAGCATTTAGGTTCAACCTTTCACGGGCCAAGCCCAAAGAGCAACTTTGTCCGGGGCGGGGTGAAATATCTCCCCGCGCGCTTGTGAGAGAAGGTCTCTGCGCAGCGGAAGAGGCCAGGGCTGGTCGACTAAGAGCTGAGTTATCTCCGTCAGCCACAGTTTCCCCGGCCAGTTCGGGGCAATCAGTATGACTGAGTGGCCGTACTGTTTTACCCTTCTTAGAGTTGGTATGATCAGACTTAGCGGAGGGAATGCGTAAAGCAGTACGTTTGGCCATGGGTACGCTAGAGCATCCACACCCATAGGCGCACCGTCTCGCGCTAGCGAGAAGAATAGAGGGCAGCGATTGTTTTCGTGCGATGCGAAGAGATCTACGGCCGCGCGGCCGAATCTCTTCCACAACTGACCCACTACCTGAGGGTGGAGTGTCCATTCTCCGTACCGAGGATTCCCCCTGGACAGGAGATCCGCCCCCGTATTCATTATTCCCGGGACGTGTGTTGCCCGTAATGAATGAAAATGTTTCCTGCCCCATACAATCAGTTTCTGTGCCAAACTGTGAAGCCGAGGAGAACGTGTGCCTCCTTGGCGATTTATATATGCCACCGCGGTTGTGTTGTCTGATCTGATCAGAACGTGGTGGTTCCACAGAAACTGCACAAAATGTTTCAACGCTAGAAACACTGTTAATAGTTCCAGATAATTTATGTGCGCGCATTTCAGCGAGGCGGGCCATTTCCCTTTCGCTATTCTGCCCTCGCACACTGCGCCCCAGCCTGAGAGCGACGCGTCCGTCGTTACCACCTTCCTCACAGAAACTACCCCCAGCGGAGTCCCGGATTCGAGGAACGAGCGGTTTCTCCAGTAACGGAGAGCACGCACGCAAAGTGCTGACACCGTCACTTTGCGGTTGAGGTGGCGTTTTGGACATAAGTGTTGAGCCGCTGTCCAATTCTGAAACTCTCTCATTCGCAGCAGCCCCAACGGAATAACAGAGACTGTTGAAGCCATTAGCCCCAGAAGGCGCAAACACAGTCTGAATGGGACTTTGCTCCCTTCTTGAAAAAGGGATAGACAGCTGCGAATTGACCTGATGCGCTCCTCTGACAGAAACGCTTGATACTGATCTGAGTTCAGTCTGAGGCCTAGATAAACTATTTCCTGTGTCGGCATCAGGCAGCTTTTTGTCTCGTTTATTTTGAAACCTAAGCTTGTCAAATGAGACACAAGCATCTTCGTATCTGTCTCCGCTTGCTGCCGTGATGGAGAGCAGAGAAGGAGATCGTCCAGATAAGCTGACACTCTCAGACCCGCTGTCCTCAGCGGTGATAGAGCCGCTTCTATGCATTTGCAAAACGTCCGTGGGGCCAATGAGAGCCCGAAAGGAACAGTTGTAAATTCGTAGGCTGTGCCCTGATAGGCAAACCTGAGGAATTTCCTGTGTGCCGGGTAGATGTCTATATGGAAATATGCATCTTCCAGATCGACTGAGGTGAACCAGTCTTTCTCGTGAATAAAATGTGACAGCGTTTTGAATGTGGGCATTTTGAAGTTGTATTTTCTGAGGTGTTTGTTGAGGATCCGCAAATCCAGAATGGGACGGAGACCTCCCCCTCTCTTGGGAATGAGAAAGTACCGGGAGTAAAAACCCTGATGGCTGTCCTCCGGCGGCACAATCCGAACTGCCCTTTTTTTTAATAAAGAGGCTATTTCTTCCTCTAGAACCTGAGCTGAGTTCCCTTCTGCGGTTGACATCAACACACTGTTGAACACCGGTGGTTTTACCGCAAACTGCAGACGATAACCCCGAATTATCGTGGACAGAACCCATGGATGTACTGCGCATGCGCGCCAGCTCTCCGCGTGAAGCGCGAGCGGACCGCTGCAGCCCTTGCCCACTAATGGCGCTGCCACGCCATCTAGCGGGGGAGCTGGGGATTGCAGCTCTGGATTGAGTAGTTTTGATTTTTTGTGTGTTTTTATTTTCAAACCTTGCTGTGCCCTCGGCCAACTGCCTGGATGCACAGGGAATTTGTTTATTTTTACAACACAAATATTCTCTTGTGAACTCCACTCCACTTTTCCATGTGGTACCCTGGGTGGAGGGGGGAGAAATTTTTTGTGGGGCACTGGGGGAACTGGTGCCAACTCCACAGCTGAACTGGTCAAAAAATAACTTTTTGACATTTTCTTGAACGGCTCCCGAGTCCAACGCATTCTCTTGGCAGGAGGGGGAGAAAAGAACCACTCTCTTTGAGGGAGGATGACAACAGATACTCCGAGAGTGCTGTTGCTCGTCCCTGTGTCCAGACCCTTTAAGCTGGTTAGGTTGCCCGGCGTTTCTTCCCTCCCTGAGGGTTTGCCGGTCTATGCCTGGCTGCCGCTGCAGCAAAAGAAGGTTTCCCCTTTGGCTGTGCTGGCTTAGGCTGTGAATCAGACTGCTGCGGCTGAGGAGGTCTGGGGCTCCTAAAAACCGTCTGACCACTCCTCAGAGGGGCGTCAAAACTGGGGCGAGCTGATGGAGGACCCTTAGGAAAGGGTTTTCGGGGGAGGCAAGCTTGGAAAGCCTCTCCTTCTTGTTTCCTCAGATCACACCGCTGGCGCATCGCTGTGACTGCTGCACCGAAAAGGGCTTTGGGCTCCACCGGAGCATCCAAAAAATCAACCTTCTCTCTGTCAGACAGCCCTGAAAGTCCCAGCCAGAGGGCTCGCTCACCAACCACCGCCAAGCCCATGCTGCGGCCGCAGCTCTGGACTGCACCTCTGGAAGTTCTTAGGTTGAGATCTGCAATAACACAGATCTCTTCCCAAAGGGCTGGGTTTGGGGACCCAGCATCCATTTGCCTCCCCATCTCCTCCATGAGCTCTGCCTGATAAGCAGTGAGGAGAGAGGTGGCATTAAGAGCCCTCACTGCCAGAGAAGAGGAGCGATAAATCTTCTGAAAAACTGAGGCTGTTAGGCGCTCAGTACGTCCTGGCAGTGAAGCTGAGGCAGACGAAAAGGCTGCTTTGCGATTAGGATTAAGATGATGTGCCACCGACAGCTCAACAGGAGGGGGATTTGACATCCCTAGCTCCTCCATGTTCTGCACATCCAGTCTGGAAAATCCTTTCACAGGGACCCTGTGTGAAAAGGGTTTGTCCCAGAAACGCTTCATTTCTGAAACGCACGCAGGGACCGCGGGAATGACCTGCTTGGTAGCCGGGGCACGCGACGGTAGTCGTTTGCCGTCATATAGATCTCTCTCCGTACCCTGGCCCGTTTGCTGCGACGGCCAATCAATAGAAAGTTTAGCCGCCGCCCGCCTGCACATTTCAAGCAGGTCGAGCTCCACCTGAGCTGAGGCAGGGGATCCTTCGCTTAACGCGCTCTCCGGACGGGAGGGAGTCGACGGAAGAATCGCGTCGTCCTCATCATCCTCCCCATCCTCCTCCAATAGACGGGCGATAGCTTCGTCATCGTCCTCCTCCTCTTCCCTTTCGTCTGCTAAGATCGGGAAAAGAGGAGGGAGCTCGGGAGAGACTTCGTCCATGAAGTCGCCCCAGCTGCATGACGCAGGCGGCTGTTTGATTTCCACCATGTTCGAGGGCGAAAGAGATGGGTCCCCCTTACTAGTGGCCGCTACCCGAACCCTTCTTTCCAGAACCCTTGACGGGAAAATGGAACAGTGCGGGCAACACTCGGGATTCGCGAGTGCCGCTGTAGCGTGTCTCACCCCCAAGCATACAATGCACAAAGGGTGAGAATCTTTTCCTGAAATCATGGCTCCGCAAGCACAAGGGCGCGGGGTGTCTTTACCCTTCGCGCCCTCGCTAGGAACATTACAATTTGCCATTCAGTCGCTAAGTACACCACAACGGGTCTTAGAAAAGCCAAACTAGAGAATTCGTCGTAACACGTTAATTCGCTCGTATGTGCTTTAGCAACAACTCTCACCGTGACGGTAAGAGAAAAAATAAAATAAAAAGCCTCGCTTTTAAGAATTAACTGCGTTCGCAACGTACCTTAACGGCTCGTCTTTGAACAGTTAAGCAGCTAATCCTGGAAACGAGTATAGAGAAATATATCTTCCAAGATCTTCACGGGGAAGAGAACGAGAATGAGGTACGGACCATTATGCAGTGATATATATTGGGGAGGCGGGACTCCCGCATCACTGTTGTGATTGGTCTGTCAACTGACAGACGTGGTGTAATTGGTGCTTCCAGGATTGGTCACGCCTGAGGCGTTTCCCATAGTGAGATACCGAATGAATGTTTGAAAGAGAACAGTGCATTTATTTAATACACGAGTGATCAATCAAAAGACATTTTGACATTTTTTTAAATACAAATGTGTGTACCATTACACCTGTAGACATAACAAACAAGATTTGAATCGTCCAGAATGACTTTTGCAATATAGTGACAGGAAATGCTGCGTCTGTAATCTCCACATGGTCAGTTTTTGTCTGCCACAGGTCATGTTAAGGCCACTCTGGCTGTGCGTTAGACCAGACTAGTCTGGTTTGTGTTGTGCTCGGCTGGACTGGAGAAAATATTGTTGTGCATCGAGGTCAGCAGAAGTGCATTATGAAGCCAATGTGAGGCCGGCCCATTTAAAATGGTGCAGATGACACAGATGCTGCTCTGCCACCACGGCCAGCGCACAACATATGGGCCCGTTAACAGTTTCAGAGTATGATGGATGGAGGCTGTCACCAGGCAACAAAGAGAGGGCCTTTTAAATTATACTGTGTACGTAGTCGTTCTTGTGTTTGAGAGCGCTCAATAGTGCGCTCTTATCTACAGACCAGCGCTCATGCTCCCTGTCACTGCGAATGCTGCTATTAGCCATGCAAATGAGATGCTCCGCCGGCCGTTAAAAGCTGGAGAAACATATAGATGAAGAGGACTGTCCTGTTGCTTTATGACTATGTTTGCATTTCCATTTTCATTCTCTGCTGCTTAGCACTCACAGCAGCAGCCGCAGCAGCTTATCGGCTGCATCTTTGACAACCGATGTTGCGATACATATTTTTAAATGTGTAAAGAGAAGAACATAACAGAGGAAATTATAGTTGGGTGGAATAATGAATAGAATAGAGGGATAGAATGCAGTCATAAGAATACTAGACATTCACAATCGGGCCACATTGAGAGATACAAGGTGGAAAACTTAGTGAATGAAATATTAACAGGAAAAATCAGGTAAAGAGAAAGGCGTCGGACACGTTGGTGAGACATGAAGACATGGCCCATAAAGTGTCTCTCATCAGCCTCTTTGTCTCTATGTCTAATTAGCTAGTGGCTCAGTGGCACTGAGCTGTTTTCATCAGGTTAGTCAATGCAGGAGAGTGGGATGGAGTTGGCCCTCAATTAGTTGTAAATCAGCAGGGCTGTACGAGAGACATCTGTTTTTCTGGCTAGTTCATGTCTTTTTATAGGCTTTCTTGTTCTCTCCCGAGACAAAGTCTTTCATGAGCAGTTTTTGAGATTTGTCCTTTATTTTCAATTTTAAGAATTAAGTTTAGAGTTTGCTTTTAAGGTTTGAGGTTTATTCATGAGCAGGGATGTTGAAGTCAATGATCCTGTTTGAAAGCTAAAAGACATTTGCTTTTTTGATGAAAATGTGATATTTGCCTG
>NC_133382.1:27021183-27095978 GCF_049309525.1 Garra rufa | reverse complement strand
CCATACTCTTCGAAGAGAACTAAAGAGGTTGGTGAGGCAGGATTCATCCTTGACCCTCCTGGACCTACGCAAAGAGGCAATGCGTTGGGTGGAGGAGGGGCAGCCTCAAAGAAATCGATCAAGTAAAGTAGTCCATCACTCATTCGAAACTCAAGTTGTTTCCACATGTGAAGAGAATCGGGTTGTTAGTTCTGAATTTGCAGAATTGAAAGATATGGTCCTAAGACAACAAGCACAATTGGATTTGATTCTTAAAACTTTGAGTACCCCAGAAGGGGTTGTGGGTAATGCTAATAGAGTTCCCAAAAGTAGATTTCGCAGAGCACCTGATGGTAAACCCATATGTATCAAATGTAATCAAGCTGGTCATATAGCGAGATATTGTACCACCAATTTGCAAACTAGGTCCCCGCCTGCAGTTGGTTCTAGTGGTGGGGCCGTCGTTGAGTCCGTCTCATTGACGGAAAACTAGAGTCCTCCAGGGTGCAGAGCCACACGCTGGAGATGGGGACATTAGGCTCAAAAGTTAATTCTCAAGGCTTTTCTAGTTTGGTAGGGTCTTGTCCAACACTGACTGTTAAGATGGGAACTGTTGATGTTTTGTGTTTACTAGATACAGGCTCTATGGTTACCACTTTAACCGAGAGTTATTTCAATCGTTGTTTTTCTGATTTCAATAAAGGTGGTCTTCGTGACTGTGCCTGGTTGGCATTGAAAGCAGCAAATGGGATGGATATTCCATGTGTGGGGTATGTAGAACTTGATGTTAGTTTATTTGGGGTCACACTACCTAGTAAAGGGGTTTTGATTGTGAAGGATTCTTGTTCTCCTACTATGTATGCTCAGAAGGAGAAGATTCCAGCTGTTTTGGGTATGAATATCATTCGAGAGTGTTATGTCAACTTATTTAATGAACATGGTGCTGAGCTTTTTCAGATTCCCAGAATACAATCAGCTGCCCCAGCATGGAAACAGGCATTCCGCTGTTGTCAAAAAATTGAAGCGGTTTCAAATTCTTCTTCTGCATTTAAGGTGAGAGTGCAGGGCAAGACTCCCGTTCGTGTTGCTGCAGGTACCATGACTATGGTTCCTGTTACTTGTCCCCAAGTTTCAGGTGCAGTGATGGAGTTTCTGTTAGAACCACTGGGGCCAGAGGAAAATACCCTTCCAGAGGGTTTGCTGCTGTCTCCCTCTTTGGTGCATGCAGAGAGGGGGTTAGTGTATGCACCTGTTGTTAATGTAGGGAGTACTGAGGTATGGGTGGCACCCCGTCGTATTATAGGTACTGTTCAAGTAGTGAAAGTGGTAAGTGCCCCCAGACCCAAGTTACAAATTTGTCCTGAAAATGTTTATAGTGCTCAAGTCTCTGCCTATGTAGCTGAGCCGTTGTCTAGTTGTAATATTGACCTTCCTTCTTTTGACGGACTTTCTGAGCAGGAAATGGAACAGGCAAAGCAGTTACTTAGCAATTATCAAGTTGTTTTTTCTACTGCTGAGGGTGATATAGGATGTACAGCTTTGATTAAACATGAGATTCCTCTGGTGGATGAGAAACCTGTTCGACAACCATATAGACGAATTCCTCCTTCTCAGTATGAGTCCGTAAGGTCTCATATTCAACAGCTTCTAGATAGTAAGGTGATTAGGGAGAGTAGTAGTCCTTATTCCTCCCCAATTGTCCTGGTGCAGAAGAAGGATGGAACAATTAGGATGTGTGTTGACTATCGTCAATTAAATGCAAGGACAAGAAAGGACGCTTATCCACTCCCGCGAATTGAGGAGTCTTTGGATGCTCTGACTGGTGCAAGGTGGTTTTCCACCTTAGATTTAGCAAGTGGGTACAATCAGGTTGAGGTAGCTGAGGCGGATAAGGCGAAGACAGCTTTCTGTACTCCATTTGGATTGTTTGAATTTAATCGTATGCCCTTTGGGCTCTGTAATGCACCAGGAACATTCCAAAGACTCATGGAACGGTTGTTTGGGGATAAGCGGTTCTCTTCTTTGCTTTTGTATTTGGATGACATAATTGTGTTTTCCTCTTCCGTACAGGAACACTTGTTAAGGTTGGAGGAGGTCTTTAAACGATTGCAACAGGAAGGTCTTAAGATCAAGTTGAGCAAATGCAGTTTTTTCCAGAAGCAAGTAAAGTATTTAGGGCATCTGGTATCCGAGCAGGGGGTTGCCACTGACCCTGATAAAGTGGCAGCAGTAAAAGAATGGAGTCGCCCAGTGCATTTGGCAGAGCTTCGCTCATTTTTAGGTTTTGCCAGCTATTATCGCCGGTTTATTGAGGGATTTGCAAAGCTGGCTAAGCCTCTTCATGAACTGGTGACAAAACTGGGTGGCTCCGTAAGGAAGGGTAAAACGCCACGGCTGCCTTTAGTGTCTGTGTGGAATGCAGAGTGTGAAAATAGTTTTCAAGCATTAAAAACAAAGCTGATTACAGCACCTGTGCTTGCATATGCAGATTTCCACAAGCCTTTTGTGGTGGAGATAGATGCAAGCCATCAGGGTTTGGGGGCAATTTTGTCCCAGGAGCAGGGTGGGAAGCGTAGACCTATTGCGTATGCTAGCAGGGGTCTGCGGAGGACAGAGCGAAATATGGAAAATTACAGCTCCATGAAATTGGAGTGTTTGGCCCTGAAATGGGCTGTATGTGATAAATTTAGGGAGTATTTGTTGGGGAATAATTGTTGTTTACACCGACAATAATCCTCTCTGTCACCTGCAGACCTCAAAGCTGGGTGCTTTGGAACAGCGGTGGTTGTCACAACTGGCTTCTTTTAACTTTGTGATTAAGTACCGGCCAGGAAGAGTAAATCAAAATGCTGACGCATTGTCTCGACAGGTTATGAATAATGTGTTGCCAGGAATAGAACTTCCGCAAGTTTTACGGCAACAGTTAAGGGAAAGATCTCCAGAGCGGGTAGTGGTGAGTGCCAGTGAAGTTGTTGCATTGCCTGGGCGCTCACCGGAAGATCTTTCCTATCTGCAGAGGGCAGACCCAATTATTGGCCCTATTATAAAGGCTTGGGATGCAGGTAGTGTTTTACGTTCTTCAGAGTTGGCTGGTAGGGATCCAGCTGTAAAGGAGCTGGTTAGGCAGTGGGATCGATTGCGTGAGAAAGATGGGTGCCTCTATCGTTTATCGTATACACCTGATGGCCATCGAGAGATTTATCAGTTACTGTTGCCTCAAAAACTTCAAAGGGAGGTGTTTAGTAGTTTGCACGACAGTCATGGGCACCAAGGTAAAGATCGAACAGCAGAATTAGTGAAGCGTCGCTGTTATTGGCCAGGGATGATGAGAGATGTGGAACGGTGGTGTAGGGAATGTCAGCGATGTATTCTGGCTAAAGCAGTCCAACCAAAGGTGAGGTCTTTTATGGGAACGTTGCAAGCATCCCGGCCTCATGAAATTTTGGCCATTGATTTTACCTTGTTAGAGGCTGCAAGTGATGGGAGGGAAAATGTTTTGGTGCTCACTGATGTTTTTTCTAAGTTCACGCAAGCCATCCCGACTCGGGATCAGCGAGCAAGCACTGTGGCAGAGGTTTTGGTCCGACATTGGTTCCATTTGTTTGGGGTCCCATGTCGTCTGCATTCAGACCAAGGGCGAAATTTTGAGAGTAACCTAATTGGTCAATTATGTAAGATTTACGGTATACAGAAGAGTCGCACTACTTCTTACCATCCACAGGGTAATGGGCAGTGCGAACGTTTTAACCGAACTCTCCATGACCTGTTGCGGACTTTGCCACCAGAAAAAAAGCAGCGGTGGCCTCAACATCTGCCACAGCTTGTCTACGCTTATAACACCACCGTGCACTGTTCTACTGGTATGAGCCCATATTTCCTAATGTTTGGATGCGAACCCAAATTACCTGTTGATTTTTTGTTAAATAATCAGTTGGAAGAGACTGCAGAGACGCCTGAACAGTGGATTGTTGAACATCAAGGTAGGCTCCAGGCAGCATATGGTGAGGTTCAGGAGAGGCTGAGAGAAAAGTTTGCTCGCCGTAACAGACGCTATGAGGGCATGATAAATGATCAGGGTTTTAGAAAGAGTGAGCTGGTTTATCTTAAAAACCATCCTCGTGGACGAAATAAAATTCAGGATGTGTATGATTCATGTTTGTATAAGGTGGTCCGTGAACCCGGGGAGCAGGGTGCTGTGTACTCTGTTGCTCCTGTGTCTCAGGCAGGGCCGGTGAAGCAGGTGCATCGGATGGAAATGCGTAAGGCATTGATTGACCCGGTATTAAGTGATGTAGATCCCATTGCATCTGATGAAGCAGTTAGTTCCAGCAGTGGGTCTGATACTGATTCAGATAGTGATTTGGCCTCCTGTGTTTTATTGCCAGGGGATTGTGAAGTGCCGGTTGAGGATGGTACTTTGGATAGTTCCGCTGTATCAGAGACTCAGCCTTTAGAGCTGAGGCGTTCTAGAAGAACTACAGCGGGTCAGCACTCAAATCCATATAGACTGCCTAGGACGCTAGTTGCATCAGTAGAGGAGTTGTAACCCTGGAAATTGAGGTGCTGTTCTCGGGGGTAATTTCTTGTGCATGTGTGCATCGGCGGGTCGCCGTTGAATTCCTGGGGGGAAGAATGTAGCCGGGGTCGTGGCTAATAATGGGGGGTGTGGCTATGCAGGTAGTGTACATCTTTTAAGCAGGCATCTGAAAGTAGGCCTGCAGACGGGGTCCGATCTGTTGTGTGGACGCGTGCTGTCGGGTGGCATGTCCTTGTTTGGCTGTGCACGAACATGGTCTGGGTTAGCAGGTAGGCTAAGTAAATATTGTTTAGCTTCATGTTCACAAAGCTTTTTTATTAACCTACGGTATTGTTTTTAATGCAGATGCAAACGTCGTGCTGTCTGGTAGTACCTCTGTGTCTAATTATGTATATGGTCTGGGTGAGCAGGTATGCTAAATAAACATTGGTTGTTTTGCTAACAAAGACGGGTTTTATTAAATAAGAGTGTTATGTTTTTAAGGTAGATGTAAACATCGTGGATTTGTTGGTCGACGGTCATGTTCATTCTTCTTTGATGTTTGCCGATGGTCACGCTCATTCTTCCTTGATCTGGAATACCTGTGTAAAATAGTTCAGGATTGCTTGCTGCCTTGCAGGTAATTGCAGAGGTTTTTTAATATGGGACTTATTAATTTTTTTATTATTTTAATAGGATTAAAATAAAAATGAAGTGTTGTAATTTCCTTTTGAATATTGTTGATTGTGTTTTGTTTTTGTATTAGGTTTAGTTGATCGCTGTTCCTCCAGTGTTTGTTACGTTACATTTTTCTCAGCTAGCTGGTCTCGACATGTGTGCGCTGTATGCCTCCAGCGCAATTAAGATGTGATGAATGTTGTGAATCAGACTGGCTAGCTGAGCGTTTTTTTCTTTGTTTGTTTGTTTATTTGTTCGTTTGTTATATCACTTCCCAGCCTCGTGTTACCAGCCAACCTTTGTAGTCCTTTATACATGCGATGCTTTAAACACCTTAAGTATTCATTTGCATGAGGGTTACGTTTGCAGTGAAATTAATGGTTGATTTGGAGTGTGATTATTTTGAGTGAGGTGTTTTACATGTATAGAAAGTGGAGGGTGTAATTACTTTGTGTTGAGAAGCTGTAAGTGTATCAGAGTTTATAAAGGGTTGGCTGGCCATTAATATCATCTTTTTGGAGAGGGAATGAATCTTTTTGCTTTCTGATGTATTTTTGGATTTATATTAATTGTTATAAATTTATTTGTATTAATAAATTTATGTACGTGACATCAGTTTAAGTATTAGTTTGTTTCTTTTGTGGTCATCCCTGCATTCAGGAAAAGTCCTTGGGTTACAACTAACTACTATCAAAAGAACGAGCCCTTATTCCACAGATAAAGTGCATAATATCACGTTAAGCGTTTTCTCCCCCATAGAAGCCCATTATAAGGAAACAGCTTGGTTTATTAACTTACCTTAACAGTGACCAGGGAAGACCAAACTTCTGTTAAATTTCACTTAAAATAAACACTTGCTGCTCTCAAAAGAACGAGCTCTCATTCAGCATATAAAGTGATCGCGCCCCATAGAAGTCTATTATACAAAAAAAAAAAAGCTTAACGTGGCTTAAAATTTTACTTATAATAAACACTTTCTGCTGTCAAATTAATTAGCTCTTATTGAGCATATAAAGTGAATAATATAAAGTGAATAATATCACGCTTTTCTCCCTATAGAACATTAAGGAAAAAGCTTAACATTGTTTGTTATAATGGACTTCTATGGGGCGCGCACTTTATATGCTGAATAAGAGCTCGTTCTTTTGACAGCAGCAAGTATTTATTATAAGTCAAATTTAACATACGTTTGGTTTTCCCTGGTCGCTGTTGAGGTACGTAAACCACGTTAAGCTGTTTCCTTATAATGGGCTTCTATGGGGGAGAAAACGCTTAACGTGATATTATTCACTTTATATGTGGAATAAGGGCTCGTTCTTTTGATAGTAGTTAATGTTTGTTCCACGTAAGGTCTGACAGAAACTTGCGGTTTCCTGGTCGTTTTTTACATACATTAAGCCACGTTAAGCGTTTTTCACGTTGTTTAACTGGTTACCGGCATACCGGGGCGGAAATGGGTTTACACAGCAATTACGTATTTCCGGCGCAAAATACGGAAGTTGTGAGAAAGGTCTATTAGCCGTTAGAGTGTGCATTGATCCGCACTTCGAATTCTTAAGTTAAGTAGTAGACCATCCGGGAATAAACACCCATAGGAAAAAAGAACGACAGAAAGAACGGCTCCCCCCCAGCCGCAACTCGGCTCCCATCGTTCATGTTTATGAGCCGTTCAAAAGAATCGGTTCGTTCGCGAACGTCACAACTCTAATGTTCATGTATTTCTTTCGTTAAGAAATTATGTTTTTTCTCTCCTTAAAATGGATATGTGTGGTGCCCTCAAGTTTGAACTTCCAAAATGCTGTTTAAATTCAGCTTCAAAGGGCACTTAACGATCCCAGCCCAGGAAGAATGGTCTTATCTAGCAAAGTGATCGTTTAAAAAAAAAAAAAAAAAAAAAAATTGACAATTTAACCTTATATACTTTTTAACCCCAAAAGCTCGTCTCGTCTCTGCGATGCGCATGCGTAGTCTCTGTAATACAGGTCAGTACAGTTAGGGTATCTCGTTTTCGTCTTCAATTTCAAAATCGTCCCACAACGCTGTTTTACCTTATTTTAAAGGGCGTTTAATCTTTGTTTGTTCTGGGTCGGTACTTCTGCAGCGATGTAGGACGATTTTGAAGTTGAGGAAGAAAACGAGATGGGAGTTTTTCGACATACCCTGTACTGACCCGAACACTTTAAAGAATAGCTAGTAGCAATGAACGGAACATTGTAGCATCGCCTCCCGTCCAATAAAGCGCAGTAAGCTTTGTGCTTTTTTACTTTTGATCTGAAGCAATGTCTTAGATTTCAAAACCTGTCCATTTTATTACAACATTCAACCCATAAATGCCGTGTTGACGCTGTTTAATGTGGAGTGACCGCATCTTCCGCTTTTATACAGTTTCAGCATGGAATGAACATGAAAGAACCGCCTGAAGGTATGTTAAAAGAAATAGTACATCTTGCCGAAATCTGTATCCAATCGCTCAATCATTGTTTCAGCCGCGGAAAGACGTCAATCTAACATCTTGTAAACAGTATGTGATGTAATGCCACATTTACCTCAGGAAAAAAAAAACATTCATCGACCATCAACAAGTTAGGCAATTAGAGAAATTAACTATAGAGGAGCATTTTGCTGAATATACGCAGCATATATTCACTATAATTTTTTTTTACTGTTTTTCAATGTTTCATTTATGTTTAAATAAATCCGTTAAGTTTTATAACATCCACCATTTAAATGTTTATAGACCTATTTAAAAAAAAAACGGATTGGAGTAGAAATATAATTATGTAGGTGATTGTAACTTTATTATTATAAAAGAATTTGACTGAGTGTAATTTAAGCATTTGTACACAAACCAAGATAGTGTTGTTATTGAAGGATTACTTCACTTTCAGAATAAAAATTTCCTGATAATTTACTCACCCCCATGTCATCCAAGATGTTCATGTCTTTCTTTCTTCAGTCGCAAAGAACTTAAGTTTTTTGAGGAAAACATTCCAGGATTTTTCTCCATATAGTGGACTTCAGTGGTGCTCAACGGATTGAAAGTTAAAAATGCAGAATGAGTGCAGCTTCAAAGAGCTCTACACAATCCCAGCCAAGGAATAAGGGTTTTATCTAGCGAAACAATGGGTTATTTTCTAAAAATAAAAAAACTTTTTAACCTCAAATGCTCTCTTGTCTAGCTCTGCGATGCACATGTGTACTCTGTGTACTAGGGTAGGTCGAAAAACTCCCATCTCATTTTCTCCTCCAACTTCAAAATCGTCCTACATCGCTGCAGAAGTACCGACGCAGTGTTTACAAAGTAAACGTGCAAGGAGGATCAAACACCTTTTACAAAAAAAGGTAAAACAGCAATGTAGGGCGATTTTGAAGTTGGAGGAGAAAATGACATGTTTTTCGACATACCTTAACTGTCTAGAACATGTATGCGACATGAATGTCTTGCATGACATTTGGGGAATTTTATAATCCTTTAACTGGAAGTAGTAAATCAGTTTTTGATATTTAAAATAAATATAAAAATATTAGATTAAAAACCACCAAGTATTAGTCCCCAATTTTTGTCATCAAATCATTCCAGCAATAAATCTGTAAAGGTAAAGCACCACCCCTTGTGACTTTTTGTTTTAGATTGCAACAGCCTAAAATGTGGTTCATCCAATCAAATGTTAAAGCCAAATGGTTTGTTACATTTTCTAACCCAAAATTTTCTTGTTCCCTGAAGGTTGTGCTGTTTCATATACAGCTTGTTTCCATCAAGCCTCGCTGTGACAGTCACCAGACCTGGCTAGTCAGTCAGTCTGCTCAGGTAGGTGCGCGGCACAGGCTGACATAGACAGAATGAGCTGTCACAACTGACTAATGCCTATAAAGACACTCAGGGGAGACGTATGGATAACTCCTCGCAGATCTGCGCGTGTATGTGTGTTTTCCAGCCTGCTGACGGGAGACAGTCGTAACATCATGCCATGTATCAAAGGCAGTGATGGATAAGCCTGGCTTGTTTTTGCATTTTCCATGTCAAAGAGTCCTCCCTGTCTTCTGGAAACCATTCAATACCAAGCCTACTCATTAGTCTCTGGTACTCATGATAGCATTTGAATTTGTGATCGGCTACAATCAGTGTTAAAGTGATGACAGCGTGGGGACTGTTAAAAGAAATATAAAATCACCCAACGATCAATTTTCCTCCTCCTCGTGCTCCGGACTCCTCCCTTTGCCTATTTTTCACCTGATCCTATCGTCTGATGAGCGCTTGAGACGTGCCATTTCCGTATGGATGAATCTGTCAATATCAGTCGTATAAGTCGATGGGTGGGGGAGTCGTGGAGCGTGTATCCGGTGCGGCCGTATATCTCTGGCTGTGTCAGTGGATGAGTGCTGTGAGAGATGCCTCGTGCCTTTATTGCTTTTAGTTGGCAGGAAATGCCCAGCGTAAATCAAGGTGTCTGGCACTAACATTAAGAGATATTAATGAGAGTGCGGCCTGTTGGTAATACAGGAGGTGAGAGAGAGAATGAGTGATGGTTATGGATAAATCATTCATCCTTATGATGCCTGTAACACCAAGACCTGCAAGGAAGAAGATGAGTTTTACCAACATTAGTGTGTGCTTTTCTAGTCTGGGACACTTTATTTTATGTGGGAATAATTTTACGCTCCTTTGTATGTTTGCATATATGTGACACCGGACCACAAAACCAGTCATAAGGGTCAGTTCTTTTTTTTTTTAAATTGAGATTTATACATTATATGAAATATTTGAAAATCTGGAATCTGAGTGTGCAAAAAATTTTAATACTGAGAAAATCGCCTTTTAAGTTGTGCAAATGAAGTTCTTAGCAATGCATATTTCTAAGCCAAAATTAGATTTTGAAATATTTATGGTAAATAATTTACTAAATATCTTCATGGAACATGATCTTTACTTAATATCCTAATGATTTTTGGCGTTAAAGAAAAATCGATCATTTTTACCCATACAATGTATTTTTGGCTATTACTACAATTATACCCATGCTTCTTGAGGTTCACATATGTTAAATAACACAACAATCCTTTATGTATTTAATCCCATTTTATTAACCAAAGTTTTTTCTTCTGACCTTCGATGATCCAATTCAACCAGAAGCAAAAATGACTTTAGACTAACATTAAACTAACATTTTGCACTAACATGTTAAACTAACGTTTGCGCTTAATTTTATTTATTTTTTATGACGTGACGTGAATGTACTTGTACTAATGTAAGCTTGAGGCTTATTCATTTGACTTTTGGTGTGGGCTTTTACGTTTGCCAAAAATAACTTTTTATATTAAAACAAATAAGCAAGCCAGCCAAGATTTAAAAAGTATTGCAAAAGTAACACAACACATTACTTTAAATAAAAAGTAACTTTTTAGGGAGTAACGCAATATTGTAATGCATTACTTTTAAAAGAAACTTTCCCCAACACCGTTCACAGCCACCTTGTGTACAAATTGTGTTGGTCCAATTGGTGGGTCCTCTAAAACAGATTGGCAGAAGATGAAAGCTGTCATAGTGTGCATGTTGAAGGCGTCCATAAGAGTTCATGATGTTCTTGCCACGGGTTGAAGCAACCCCAATAACGTGATATTTAGCCCATGAAATGCGAATTTTACAAGGGGAACCGTGCCAAAAAACATGTATTTTACCCCTATAGGACCCCTTCCGAAACACGATTGGGCTAGTTTTGAGTAGCAATTGGGTGGGTTTTGTTGTGAAAACCTGGCAACCCTGGTTCACGATCAAGAACCCCCACAAGACTGATATAATAAAATTGCATACTAACCTGTACAAGCTACAGTGGTGGCCAAAATGATTAGAACACTAGTATTTTCACCAGCTAAAAATGGTTTTAAGTCAGTTATTTCTATCGTTTGCTGTAGTCAGTAGGAAATATCAGTTTACATTTCCAAACATTCATTTTGCCAATAATTTAGATTTTTGATTCATGTCTGACAACAGCCAGTGCTCCACACAGAGATCTGATCTCATCATCATCCAGTTTGTCTGAAATGACATGAAGAAGCAGAACAAACTGTGACAGACTAAATCCAGAAGAACTGTGGCAATGTCTCCAAGATGCTTCCAGAAAGCTACCTGCAAAGCTACAGTACTGTTCAAAGTTTTAGGCTCTTGTGTACAAATGCTGTAAAATGAGGATGCTGTCAGAATAATGTCAGAAATATATGTTCTTTATCAGTTAACTAAATGGAATCAACATTCTTTGCGTTTGAAGCAGCTGTTGCCCTAGGTGCGCTTGCGCATAGTTTTTGAAGCATCCTGGAGACATTGCCACAGTTCTTCTAGACTTAGTCTCTAGTCTCAGTTTGGCAGGAACAGACTCCTTGTGCAAACAAAAATCTCACTGGATTATTACAATTAATGGCAAAATGAATGTTTGGAAATGTAAACTGAAATTTCCTACTGACACACTACAGCAAAGGATAAAATTAAATGAGTTAAAACCATTTTTAGCTGGTGAAAATTCTAGTGTTCTAATAATTTTGGCCACCACTGTATACACATAATTCCTGTTTTGACTATGTAAAACTGGACCCGCGACTAGCTAGGGCAGGCTACTATTTGAGAAAAAGTAAAGTAAAGTGGTCATCCACCTAGAATAGTACACTCTTAAAAATAAAGGTGCTTTAGAAGGTTCTTCACAGCGATGCCATAGAACAGGGATCACCAAATCTGGACCTCTAGATCCATTTTCCTGCGGAGTTTAGCTCTTACCCTAATCAAACACACCTGAGCATGCTAATCAAGGTCTTCAGGATCATTAGAGAATAACAGGTAGGTGAGTGTGATCAGGGTTGGAGCTAAACCATTCAGTCAAAGGTTTTTAAAGAACCATCTATTTCTTACCTTTTTGTAATCTGAAGAACCTTCTTTCAACACAAAGAACCTTTTGTGAAACACAAAGGTTCTTCAGATGTTAAAGGTTCTTTATGGAACCATTTAGACAAAAGGGTTCTTCTATAGCATCGTGAAGCACCTTTATTTTTTAAAATGTAGTCCTAAGATTTAGGCAACATTACAGTATGGAAAAATCATCATAGACGTCCACAGAAAATGTATGTTTTTGAGAGAGAGTTTCCTCAGTTTCCTCAGAAGTAAAATATGCTTGTGGTCAAATATAAAGACAGATAATCATTTTCCTTGGATTTCTTTGCTCTCAGGAAAACTATTACTTCTGAGGAGCAGAGAATGGCAAATGTGCGTGACTCTTTTGTTCCACTTTGTTTTCTTGTGGCTAGTTTCAAGGCCTTTTTATTTGAACTTTGGAAATAATAAGCCGACACAAACCCTTTATGAAATTGTACGTCTCAGATACTGCTGACCCCGCAGAAGACATGAATACTCCCTCTGAATTGTCATCCTCACGGCATTATTTCCCTTCTGATGTGGGGCAATTTTTTTCTGCTTGATTGCAAATTACACAGACAGAGCTCATCTGGTCACAAAGCTGATGCTTGTCTTTCTGTATTCAAGACCCCTTAAAAGAACGCGGGGCACATGGCACTGAAGACCATGCAGAAACCAGACATTATGCCTAATTGCCTTTGGTAATAACAAAGAGCCTCCTATCTTTGGCTCCCCTCAGCTGTCCTATGAGTCACGTCCCTGTCCCATCTTCAGTGTTCCTCTACCCACTTCCGTCCTCTATTTGCTTTCAAGCTATAAAATGGCCCATGACTAATCGTCATGTACAGCATGTTGAGTGCATGATGGGCATAGGTCTACCCTTTCACCTTTCCACCCTCGCATATGAAATATTTGACAAAGAGTAACCATGGATTTTAGACTCTAATTTTAGACCTCATTTTAGAGGTCAGAGTTCAGAGATCACAAGTGACAAGAACATATGTCTTAGGAAGCGGCATGAAATCTTAGTGTTCTCGTCTGACCCTATTTTCCATATCCATTCATCCATACCTTTCTGGACGAAGGTTCTACAGTTGGAATGACATGAAGGTGACTACTGTAGTTAATGACAGAATTTAAATTTTTGGATGAACTATCCCTTTAAATTTGTTTACTGAACACAAAGTTTTTGTGTTGAACTCGTCAAACTCTCGCTTTCTGCTTGTTCTGGTAGTTTCTAGTAATGTCAAAGTCTTTAGGAGGTCTTACATCTTTTTGCCGTTATCGATGAATCAAATTACTAACCCATGGTATTACCTGTGCCCTTCTATAGCTTTGAGTGAAATCAATAACAAACAGCCCCTAAAACCCTGACATTTACCACAAATACGATAAAAAAAGTACAGTCGTAAGTCGTAAGAAGTGTCACTTTTGTGGAATGGTAAAAGAATTTTGAAATGTTCTCAAAAAAAAGAAGCAATGTTGCCAGGCCCCAAGGTCAAGGGTGAGGTAATTAGATACGAGTTCCTCTCTGAGAGCAGACAGTACACACTGATTACATTGTTCCGTATCGTCTGTGCCTTTCTTTTATTTGAGGAGCACAATTATTTTAGTCTTTCATGGAGGTTCGCATGTGGCTGTGCTTGTTGTGTACAAAGGACGTATTCGAAGGTATTTTTTAATCAGTCTGGCTTTCTTATTCCAAATTTATCTGAAACAGACCAGACACCCAGCTCATAAAATCGTTCATTTATTTGATACCGTGTCATTTGCTTTTCATTCCTGCTTCGCAGCTCATATTGTGCTTGATGCAAATCTGCGATGCTCCGCAATTACAATGGCGCGCTGTGATCCCTTTCTTTCAAACAGGCTCCACATCCATTGACGCTCCGCTTGAGCGATTATTAAATCTCGCCTCTCTGCGTTCCTTGTTTCCTACCGTGCACATTTTTTATAAATTCACTTTTTTTCCAGTGTGACATGGCTAATAAATCCTCTACCAATCTTTTGGACACATGTTCAATCATCATGTCTGAAGCAGTGGCTGGTGTCGAGAAACACCACGTCCTAGTACAGCATGTTGAGTGAGTTCTAGGTGAACTGGGTTGCGTCCTTGTGTGTTATTGTCCTGGGGAGAGTGGACTGATGTGATCCGACTGACAATCATGTCCCCATTATCGCTTAATCCTGCCTGCTAGGAGTGAAAGTTAAGCCAGCCTGATAAGATGGCCAAGAACAGTCAAACTGAGGGAACAGTCGAAGCCAAAGCATGTATGATGACAGCCAGGTTACAGGTGTTTCAAACACAGCACTGTTCACCTAAAAATGTCTTTCCAAACCCATAAGACCTTCGTTCATCTTTGGAATACAAATTAAGATATTTCTGATGAAATCTGAGAGCTTTCTGACCCTGCATAAACAGCAATGCAATTGACACATTAAGGCCCAAAACTATGGTTGAACCACTTACGTCACATGGACTATTTTAATGATGTCCTTACTACCTTTCTGGACTTTGAACATACCAGTTGCGCTGCTGTCTATACAGAGTCAGAAAGCTCTCAGATTTAATCAAAAATATCTTAATTTATATTCCAAAGATGAATAAAGGTCTTATGGGACTGGAACGACATGACAGTCAGACAGTGAGTAATAATGACAGAATTTTCAAATACAGATGAACTGTTTAATGCGTTAGGTATCACGAACTAACCACTTTTACAGTATTTATTAATCTAGATTCATTCAAATTACTACTACTGTTCATTGTCAAATTGTGTTTGTTCTCAATACATAAGTTTAAATTTTATTTAAATCGTAATTAATATGACTCCATACTGTCAATTAATGCCTTGTAAAGTGACAAGCTACTGCATGTTTGTTAGAAACATATTTTTTTAGACTTTAAACTGTTGATTCTGACCACAATATGAGTCAATCATTTATAATAAAGTTTCCTCCAGTGAAAAAGTCTAATCTCCTGTTGTCCTCTTACATTCACTAATCTATTTTTTAGAACAGTTTTCACTTGTAAACAGTCTGTGAATATTTTTGTCCTGATTCAGACAAGATTACTTTTTCCACTGGTGAAAGCAATGTTAAAAAAGATGAGTCATGTTAATTAGTTGTTAAATAATGAGTGTTTTCATGACACATCATTAATCGGCCATATTGGCGGCAATGAACATAAACGATGAACCAAACCGAACGAAACTCACATATTTAGATGATTATTGCTACTGAAAATAGTTGTCATGTTTTGGGCTGTACTAATTGGTTTGACCAGGAAAATCATTTGGAGTACTATATACTGCCAAAAGTTATAACAAATTGTGGTTTGCCAAACTGAACCAGGATTTCCAGGACAAGAATCTTAACAACATTGGTGTTTGTTCTTATCATTTCCGGTCAGGTAGGTGAAATGTTACACTAATATCTTAATTAATACTGCTTATACATAACTTTACCACCTATTAACTGTAGTTTGTCAAAATATTGTGCCATTTCCTGCTTACTAAGTCTTTCTCGATTTAGCAGCTTCCACATGTTTTTTCTGTGATTTAGACAGCATAAATTAGCAGAACTACATATTCAGTAGTACATTAACCTTGCAATCCATGCTGTTGTTTACATCTGAGTATCTCCAATATGGCTGCGCATCCGGATAACTGACCAAACCATGACGTAAGTGCAAACCCTCTATTATTTTGATGTTTTTATCAGCTGTTTGGGCTCTCATTTTGACAGCAGCACCCATTTACTGCAGAGCATCCATTGGTGAGCAGATGATATGATGCTACATTTCTCCAAATCTGTTCTGATGAAGAAATAAATGCTGTAATAGCATTGTTCATGTAAAAGTATTGCACTGAATTTAAACAATGCAACTGAACCAAACAAAACTTGCATTTTATTTTTGATTATTGCTGCTGAAAATAGTCAATTATTGTCATAGTTTGGGCTTCACTAATCAGACTGGAATAAAAACATTAACCCACAGTTTCACAGATAAGGCATAAGCCTAGTCCTAGACTAAAATGTAAATCTGAGCTGTTTCAACTGAAATAAAATTGCACTGATTGGTTTTAAAATATATCAGTGCCTTTGTCAGTGCCTTAAATGTCCTAATTGAACTACGGCCTAATCCTGGCTAAGTCTAAGCCCTGTCTGTGAAACCGGGCCTTAGAGTACTATAGACTGCCAAAAGTTATAAATCAAAGAGAAGAGTGCAAAACCTGAGGAACAAAAGGCGTTTGTGGTTGGCCAAACTGAACCAGGATTTCCAAGGCAAAAATCTTGACAACATATGTGTTTGTTCTTATCATTTCCGGTCAAGTAGGTGAAATATTAGGCTAATATCTTAATAAATACAGCTCATAAATATCTTTACCACCTATTAACTTTAGTTTGTCAAAATACTGCGCCCTTTCCTGCTTACTAAGTCCTTCTCTATATGATTTAACAGCTTCCACACGTTTTATCGATAGTTTAGACGGCGAAAATTAGCAGAAAAACGTATTTAGTAGTACATTAAGTAGCCTACTCATTTTGCGTACCAGCTAGGGTTACCACTTTTAATACAAAAAAATAAGGGACGCGCACTGCAGCGGGGGCCACATCCCTTGGGGGCCAAGACCACAGTGATCACAGGCCCAATGGCATGCCAGTGGTGGAAAATCGCAACTTAAAATATGTTTTCAGGAAAGTATGAACACTTGGACTTTAAAATAAACTGTCTTTTATTGAAATCTGTGTAAGCAGATGCAGTCAGTCTTTCTCCTTTACAACTCAACAGACTTCTCTAATAATCATATGAATGAACTTAATTTTAAAGGGTGGTATTGATAACAGATTTTGGCTAAAATATTTGTCATTATTTGCAGTAACACCTATCCAAACATGGAAACAGCACATACATAAACTAGCTACAAACATTAGCTAGTAAAGTTTTTATATAGCCTATTTCGAATTTTAAAATATGGAAAGTTGCAATTTGCTAGTTTATTTTCTTTACATGGGCATTATGTTGTTTATTAATGTATTAAATGTAATGTTTCATGTAATAAATTAATGCTTATGTGTCTGACTTAACCTTAACAAAGAAATCATAATATTACATTGGAATGTGATCCACTTACATTGTATTTACAGAATTTTTACAAATTACAATTTGTGACCCAGTGTGTGAAAACCAGGCCAATTTTAGCCATTCATTTCACTGTGATTTCAGTTGTTGACATGGTTTTACTCAGTTAATATTAAATACATATATTTTTATTATTTTCACAGACTGTTCTTTATTTCATGTAGAAAACAGTAAATAAAAAAATGACTTGTTTTCACAGACTGGGTCACATTTTTAACATTATTTAGCAATTAACCTAAATATTGTTGATAATTACACTGTCATTACCATGTCTGCTTCGGGAGAGACTTGGGGTACGAAGAACTGTCTGACTTTTTGAGAGCTCTGTCATTGCGGGAATGCTGCTCTCCGGAGGCATGTTGTCGCACGACAAGACCCGCCCTCCTCACTGGACAGTTAAAAAGACCAATCAAACTAACGATGACATCAAGTATTACCCAATCAAAAGTAGGAAAGGAGGCACCTTCATAAAATGCCTGTGGGATGATTTGCATGAGACTCTGCTTTAAAAAATTATATATAAAAAAAAAAAATACGGGACAAACCCCGTCCCTTATTGATTCAAAACGGGACGCGCAATTTCATTCTCAAATACGGGACGATTCCGTATTTTAAGGGACGGGTGGCAACCCTTAAGTTACTATTTGCGAAAAAAATAAATAACTTAAAGTCATGTCTGCTCTTATCATTTTGTCGACAAAATTCCGTGAACTTCGCCCACTTCGGGAGATGTGTAACGTTATGCCCCCATCTGTTCAATGAGGCTAACCTTGCGTCGCTTCAAGTGAGTCCACTCATTGAACTAGGTGAGTTACTGCAAAAAGACGGTCATTGCGACACTGTAATGTGATAAAAACTACGACGCCATGTGCTTTTAAAAACAATCTTCATTGGTTTAACGTTATATTATCGACTCAGAAAATACGTTAATTTGACTAGAAACTCCAGAGACCGGAGAAGTAAAGCATCATTCTAGTCGGGACTTCCGCGTTCAGGAAAAAGGTGGATAAAATAGCAAATTGTAAGTTGTTACCACTAACACATATTCTGTTTTGCAGCTCCGTTTTGTCTCAAAAAGATTTAAGTGTACAATTTTTTTAGGACTGCTAAGCTGGTTAGTGGCTTTTGAGTCATCAGTCAAACTGTCAGGACCTCACTAAACCACAAGAGCTTTTTATGGCTTCCTGTTCATGTGTCAAGTTTAATGTTGTAAAGTGTAAAGCCTATAACTATTTTTGCCCGTGAAAGACATACTGGCGTAGTGAATCGAATGGGGCTAATCCATAGAAGAAGTAGACATTCAGTTTATCTCCTATTTTGGTAATGAGAATCCAAGAGCGCTTCAATTATAGTCTTTACACATTTACTGACACTGGCAGCATGTCTTGTTTAGCACTAAATGGCACAGTCTGCCAGAGAACTGTCTGATGTGCTCTTCAATGTTGAGTACTTTTGAGCTCAGGCGGTTTAACACTTTTTGATGGTATAAACCCCCAAATATGATGATAGCTTTCATTCCTCTTTTTAAAAATAGTAAACATCAGCATAAATATTTACTTTGACACTGTACCTGTTATATATAAACATAACATTCAGTTGGGGGCAGTAGATTTTCTAAATGTGAACATGGACCACAAAAACAGTCTTTGAAATTTAGATTTATACATTATCTGTATGGTTGTTAGGATAGGACGATATTTGTCAGAGATAAAACCATTTAAAAAATGGAATCTGAGTGTGCAAAAAAAATCAAAATATTGAGAAAATAACCTTTAAAGTTCTTAGCAATGCTTTTACTAATCAAAAATTAAGTTTTGTTGTTTTCATCATAGAAAATTTACAAAATGTCTTCATGGAACCTGATCTTTACTTAATATCCTAATGATTTTTGGCATAAAAGAAAAATTTTGACCCATACAATGTATTTTTTTTGGCTATTGCTACAAATGTACCCATGCCTCTACAATGTTTTTGAAAAGGAGTCTCCTATGTTCACAAAGCCTGCATTTATTTGTCAAAAATATCAAACCCCTGTTATACTTCACAAATCTCATATATCTGAAGTAAAACCAAAAACAAAAAAAAAGGAAAAAAATAAGACAAAAGTTAAAAGGCCTTCTTTAGTTTGTTTAATGTAAGTTTCTCTTTGCTCTTGCATGTCTTACAGCCCTGTTCTATATACGTATATATATTTATATTTCTTTTTACAGCTAACCAGTACAACAACAATGCAGAAATGATACTTGGAGAGCACTTCTTTCAGATGATCAAAAGAAACCGTTCTTACTAAATGTACATACAGCACATTTGACAAATACTGAACTGTGGTCTCAACCCTCGAAGTTACTTATGAATTTCATCACCAAAACTTAGGTCATATTTCACAAACAGAGGTGATACAACAGCCGAAAAGTTTGCTAGATTAGAAATAAACTTTGAGAAGCATAATATGGTAATTGTAAACAAAGATGGTATTTACAAGTAAATATCCAAGATGAATGGCAAGTCCCAGAAGTTCCCAAAATAAGCAAATCGGTGCTAAGGACTCATCCTCCATGGTGTGTTTCACTTGAGAGAAAGAGGACTAAAATAGATTTGACATTTACAAATTTAAAGGAGTCTAGAAACTCAAAAAAAAAAAAAAAATCCTGGCTGTGTTTTGACATGATAAAATGTCGTGTCTATCCTGATGTTCGTTTCCCATACCGTATCATCTAAGCTGGAGCGCTGCAAAAAGTCACTGCCACTTTGAGGGAGAATGGAGTTTGTAGGTCCTAATAAGGGACAGGAGCAGCAGGTTTTGCTGATAAGCCTTCAAAAAATTCTGTGCACTGCTTGAGACTGTTTGAGTGCAAGTTGAAGTTTGTAGGCTTTCCTGTGGCATCAGCTCAGAAAACAAATTATCATCTGCAGCACCCTAGTATGCAGAAGCTGTGTTGATCTTTCACTGTCAGAAGCGGTTCTTGCATCTCCACGCACCTCTGTATTCTTAACCAGATCTTGCTGTGATGGTAGAAAAAACTGACACGTATAAGAGTTCAAGCGACACCTGTTTGCAAAGTTTTTAGCAATCCTAGATGACCTTCCACTGATGTTCAAATGTGTCCATGTTTGTCCGTTATCTCCAATAGGTGAGAAAGAAAAGCAGGTGGACCAAGAATAGTTTCATCACACCGAAACACCACAGCGCGCACAGAACCACTTGCGGAAAAAACTCATAATACAATATTTTTTTGTATGGTACAGAGGTGGCAGCAGCAGTCCAGCAGCAGGTCTTATCGGTGAGCGGCTATAATGTCTGTGGGGCTGTGAGATGGCCAAATTGAAGAACTGAGACCAGAGACAGCAGCAGCACAGTCCAGTCCAGCAGACAGACAGCACTAGTTGAGCTCCGAGTTATGGCGTTAAAGTTACTGGGGTCATTCAGATGCGGATCCTGTGGAAAAAGGTAATGTTTTCATATTGTTAGTCATTCTGATTTTGCAGTTTTCTGGTTGTTTGTTCTTATAGTTGTAAAACCTCACAGTTTAGGCAATTGTGTATTTTGAAAAAAATTTTTTTTGTTTACAGGTTTACATGAATAGTATAAAAACTATAGAAACATGTTTCCACCACTGAATTAAAAAAAAAAAAAAGGGTTATTGTGACTTTATATCTCACAATTCTTTTTTCCTGAAAGCAAGTTTATATCTTGCAATTTTTCACAATATTTTTACTTTTTTTCTCAGAATTGTGAGATATAAACTCACTATTGTGAGTCCAAAATTGAGGGGAAAAAAGACTGATTTGTTCTCAGAATTGTGAGACAGAAACTTGCCATTTTGAGAAAAGAAGTCACAATTGCGAGATAAAAAAACCCGCGATTCTGAGGAAAAAAGTCAGAATTGGGGGAATAAGTCAGATTTGTTAGATATAAAGTAGCAGTAACCTAAAATTAATTCTCAAAATTGTGAGTTTATTTATCAGAATTGAGTTTATCTCACAATTCTGACTTTATAACTCGCAATTGCGAGTTTATATCATGCAATTCTGACTTTATTTCTCAGAATTGCGAGTTTATATCTCAAGTCCGAGAAAAAATTCAGATTTGCAAGTTCATATCTCGCAATTCTGACTTTATAACTCGCAATTGCGAGTTTATTTCATACAATTCTGAGAAAAAAGTCAGATTTGCAAGCTCATATCTCACAATTCTGAGTATAACTCGCAATTTCGAGTTTATATCACTTAAATTTGACTTCATTTCTCAGAATTGCGATTTTATTTCTCAGATTTGAGTTTATCTCACAATTCTTGCAATTGCGAGTTTATATCATGCAGTTCTGACTTTATTTCTCAGAACTGTAAGTTTTATCTCACAATTCGAAGAAAAAAGTCAGATTTGCAAGTTCATATCACGCAATTCTGACTTTATAACTCGCAATTGCGAGTTTATATCTCAAGTCCGAGAAAAAAATTCAGATTTGCAAGTTCATATCACTTCAGTTCTGACTCACAATTGCGCGTTAATATCTCAACAATTCTGACTTTATAACTCGCAATTGCGAGTTTATTTCATACAATTCTGAGAAAAAAGTCAGATTTGCAAGCTCATATCTCACAATTCTGAGTATAACTCGCAATTCCGAGTTTATATCACTTAAATTTGACTTCATTTCTCAGAATTGCGATTTTATTTCTCAGAATTGAATTTCTCACAATTCTTGCAATTGCGAGTTTATATCATGCAATTCTGACTTTATTTCTCAGAACTGTAAGTTTTATCTCACAATTCTCACAATCTCCCCTAGGGGTCGCTATTGGGGAACGCTGCAGCGTGACTCGTGTCTGAAGAATGCATAGAAAAACTCCATGAAATGGCCGGCGACAGCGTATGACGTTACTGCGGCGCGCACGTCGCTGCTGGTACGTCACTACCGGGCGACACAGTATAAAGAGTCGCCGAAGTAAACATACAGCCTCTTCGCTGTCTTCAGCATTCTCTTTGTCTAGGAGTGCATATTCTCTCACCGGAGGCCTGCTTGTGACGTGTGTGGTAATCTGATACCCGCACTTTCACACCGCCCGAGCTGTGAGGGGAGAACGCAAGCAAGATTACCTCTTGAGAGAGTAGAATGCGATCGGTGCATTCATTGCTTGTTTGTAACGAGAGGCACGCTCTCATACCCACTTGCTACGACTCTCTGCTACGTGGGTGTGGTAAATTACAGCTCGTTCAGCTCCCGAGGGACTAATGGGCTTATTGCGAAAATGCAGTACGCAAAGGAGGGAGGTGAGTTTCTCTGTTCCTCATTTTGCATGAGTGTGTTTGCCTCTCGCGGCATTAACAGACGCATTCGCGGCGTCGCCAGCGGCTCCTTGCTCGTTTTATTCCCGAGGGAATTTGGCGTCTGGGCGGAGTTTGTTTAGCTCCCGCGGGAGCCGAATATGTGCTGCGCGTCGCGATTGTGGAGTTAATTTACTGCCATAAAATATGTATGTGCATGTATATGTATATACATATGCATGTTATATATGCGTATATGTGTACATATAAAGGGGAGAGATTTTCCTAGACTAGTTCGACCATGATTATGCAGATCATGGCAGAACAGTCTTATTAACTGCAGCTGTCTGAGGCTAGCTGTATGTTAACTCTTCCTACTTTAGGGCTGGAGGCTTTCAGTCAGTTTTTACCTCTGGTAGTCCTTCCTACACATACAGATATCTGCGGATATCTGTGTGTGGGCTTACTGATTACTTTTTGTTTAGAAACATAAAAGTAGTTCTTTTAAGCTCTTGCCTAGATGGTGCTGTCTCCCCTGCTAGGGTTTAAATAGACAGCCCACTCTGCTGGTTTGGGCTGTTTTCAGGAGGACTAACCGGAGGTCTTTCACTGATCTGTTAGTTTTTTCCAGGCTTTGGCTTTTCTGGATTTACGTGATTTGGGCTAGGTAGATCACTGCCTTTGAGTCCTTCACTCCATGAAGGCCCAGGTCCGAGCCCTACAACATGAGCTCCCTGCACGCAGCGGTTCTTATAAGAACCTCCATTAACCGATGGTCTGGATTTTAACTCCTTAAACATGTTTTGTTTAAGTTGGAGTTAAATGCAGGTCACTCATGGGTGAGTACGATCCATATTTTTCTTTTAATAAAGAAAAGGAACGTAATACTGTCTCAGGCCTGTGTGTTGTGTTTTTGCTTTTCAGAGAAAAACATGAGTTCACGGCGGATGCTCCCCCTCTGATCCTACGGGTTATGGTTATGGCAGTGTTCGTCCTATCCACGCCACAGGTCGTGCGGTAAACCACCCTCTCAGCATATGTTAGACATAGGACTTAGGTCCTCTTCAAGGTAAGCTCCCTAAGTTTCCTTCTTAGGATTGCCCTTGGCATGTTTAACATTTGTCCTTTGCAGGCCTTTTTTCTGAGAATCCCTCTTCCAGACTCTCTCTGTGGACTTTAGATCCTGTGAAGTGATCTTATCAGCCGTAGGTTCTTTCCAGCACCTCCTGAGTTTTGTCTCCGAGGAGCAATTTCTCAGTTCTCCAGTAACTAAAGTAGTACTCCCCTTTCCGCGGAAAGGGTTTATTCAGAGTACCGCTTCTCACGGACAAGCCAGGTTTTCTCCCCGGTTCATCTGGGTTAGGAGCCTGTCCCTCTTGTCCAGGCTGATTCTCACTCTTCAGGCTCACACTCGAGCTGGGCTCTCCCCTTCCCAAGGGAAGGGTCCCTAACGAGCGCCCCCTCGGCGGGATGGGCATTCCTCCCTGGCCTTCAGGGTTAGGAGTCTATCCTCATAAGTTCCTGCTCCGGGGGATTTATGTCCCGTTGAGACAGGAACATAAGTCCACCTAGACTGGGGTCTGTCGATCCCCGTTAGCCCGAGGGCAGGGTCGATTCAACCGAGGTAGTACTCCCCTTTCTGCGGAAGGGGTTTATTTAGAGTACTGTTTCTCGCTGACAGAGCCAGGTTCTCCTCCCGGTTCATCTGGGTTAGGGGCCTGTCCTTCTTGTCCAGGCTGATTCTCACTCTTCAGGCCTCACGCACGAGCTGGGCTCTCCCCTTTCCGAGGAAAGGGTCCCCTATGAGCGCCCCTCGTCAGGACGGGCGTTCCTCCCTGGCCTTCAGGGTTAGGAGTCTGTCACCATGACTTTCCAGGAGCTCCCTTCTCAGGAACTTGAAGTAACTTTAGTAGCTCCCCTTTCCGCGGAAAGGGTCCTCTCAGAGCTCTTCAACGACAGCAGCTCACCTTAATTCAAGGTTCGTCAGTAGCACCACTGTCGTGTGGACAAATTCCCCTCTGTTTGGGTAGAATCTGTCATCAGGCTTCCTGAGTCAGGTATGATTGCTCCCCTTTTGAGAAAGGGTTCCTCTCGAGCGCTGCTCCTGGCAGGAGGAGTAAGCTCCCCTTCTGAGGAAGGGTAAAATCCGAGCGCTGCCTCCTGGCAGGCGGGTTTTCCTCTCTGTTAATCAGGGTTAGGAGCCTGTCTGCACCTGACTTCCGGGTCGAGTGTCTCCTCCCCTTCAGGCTTTATGATTTGAGCACGGCTCCTAGTGGGATGAGTATGCTCCCCTTCCGAGGAAGGGTAATTCCTGAGCACCACCTTCTCCTAGTAGGCATCCATGTGGACTGGGTCTAGTATGCTCCCCTTTACACTAAAGGGTCCCTTCAGAGCATTGCCCTTTTTAAGGACGGATGTTCCTCCCTGCAAGTCGGGGTTAGGGGTCTGTCCGCTGTCTGCGTCCACTATCATGATGGTCAGTAGCTCCATGATTTCATCGGTCGACTAACAGTTTGCGGACTGTCTGTCCTGATTGGGGTGTAGCATTGCTCCCCTCTCTAAACAGGGAGGGTTCCTCCCCTATTTTAATTCTTGTCATCCTATGACAAATATGGAGCTTTAATATAAGTGTCCCACGCTAAACCCTGGGCACTTTCTGAAGTCCACAATAGTGGTAAGTGCGCACGGGATCTTTGTGCACTTCCTAAAATCCACATAAGTGGTAAGTTCCCACCAAGTTTTTGGTTTCTTTCTAAAATCCTATACGGTATGGGTTACGCGGTACTCGTTCCCATTTTTTGAGTTGGTTTAAAACCCCGGTCTCCCTGGGCCCAACTTCACTCGATATCACCTCAGATATCTCCTGACCATCTGTTATCCAGGGTGCGTTATCTGAGGATAACCCCTACTAGAACGGTCTCTGTCTTGGGACAGGCCTGTTAGTCGCTATTTCTGAGTCAGTTCACTGAGGGAACTAGACTCGGTAGTACTGGCAGTTCCTGTTCTAATTAAGTCTAAGTATTAACTTAGCCGTTCCTCCGAAGGAATCTCCGATTCCAACCTGAGCTGTGCTCTGGGTCCTTTGACCCATTCAGGTAAGTGAGTAACAGTTCAGGCTTTGGCCGGGGAGGTTACGTTCTGACAGCTGTCACCTCGTCCTATAGGGATAATTCTTCACAGAATTTACACTTAGTGCTCGCTACTATGCACTCCCCTCAGCATGGAGACGTTGGTATACCGTTCCCCAATAGCGACCCCTAGGGGACGCGGTGAGAGTTCCCTCGGAAGGGAACGTCTCTAGGTTACGTATGTAACCCTAGTTCCCTGAGAAGGGAACGAGACACCGCGTCCCCTAGGCTTCTTCCCATGCTTCGGACGAGAAGCTTCAGACAGTGAAGCGGCTGTATGTTTACTTCGGCGACTCTTTATACTGTGTCGCCCGGTAGTGACGTACCAGCAGCGACGTGCGCGCCGCAGTGACGTCATACGCTGTCGCCGGCCATTTCATGGAGTTTTTCTATGCATTCTTCAGACACGAGTCACGCTGCAGCGTTCCCCAATAGCGACCCCTAGGGGACGCGGTGTCTCGTTCCCTTCTCAGGGAACTAGGGTTACATACGTAACCTAGAGACGATTTGCAAGTTCATATCACGCAATTCTGACTTTATAACTCGCAATTGTGAGTTTATATCTAACAATTCGGAGAAGAAAAAAAAAACAGATTTGCAAGTTCATATCTCGCAATTCTTTATAACTCGCAATTGTGAGTTTATATCTAACAATTCGGAGAAGAAAAAAAAAACAGATTTGCAAGTTCATATCTCGCAATTCTTTATAACTCACAATTGTGAGTTTATTTCACGCAATTCTGACTTTATAACTCGCAATTGCGATTGGTGGAAACAGGCTTCCATAGAAAGCACATTTCCACTTTACAGTAAAAAAAAATACAAAATAATAAAAGTTATTTGTTACGTTTTCTAGTAATTATGTCTTCATATCTTACAAATGCAGCTATACAGCTCACAATTGCAAGTTTCTTATAATTAGGATTTTATATCTCACAATTGGGATTTTCATAATTCTGGCTATCTTCTGTGACAATCGCAGTTGTCAGATAGTCATGATTACAAAAAATACAGTCACGATTACAAGAATAAAAAATAAAACGGGTAATTTTATTGTAAGTGTGACATGTCATAAGGTCGCAGTTGTATAAGTCGCAATTACAAAATATGAAAATCGAATTGTCTAATAATTGTGACTTCATGTCTTATTATCTCTTAATTGTGACAAACTGTGACCTTATGTTACATAAATATGAGAAATAAATTTGATATATAAAAAATGTCCCAATTATGAAATGTTATACCTCACAATTACCCGTGGAATGAAATCAATAGGGCTCTGTTCAGACAAGGCATGTAATGCATTTAAGAAACTTAATATGCCTTAAAAACATACTGACCGGAAAAGATTTCCTGTTATTTCAACTTAAATTAGATTAAACTAACTAAAAAATAAGTTGAATCTAGTGTAACTTAAAAAAATCAAGTTGAAACTGGTTAAATTATTTTGATGAGGTAAAATAATACATATTTTACATAATTTTACATAATACATAATTTTTTACAGTGAGATGCAGCAACAAGAAGACATCAAGATGCTCAACAATCTTCACTTAGATGCAGAATGCATCTTGTGTGAACAGCCCCTTATTCACTGGAAAATCTTAGGTGAGTAGAAGTGTACGGTTCTTACCACACAAAGAACATCCAGAGTAACATTACTTTTCAGTTTCTGAGCCTATAAAGAAAGAGAAAAAGAGGCCAGCTGAAATATGGTCTGAAAAGTCAATTACTTGCAAGAAGCTCTTCAAGGTTTTGTGTTATAAACCATTTCTCACACTGAAGCATTTCCATCCAGCATCCCTTTAAACTGAGTCCAGGGCGAACTAAGTCAAGCACAGCTTCAATAAAGCACAGTAATTCACCACGGCAAATAGAGGTCATATAGTATTGGCCTCAACTGGAGGTCTTCTGAGTGAGATGTAATGTTATGATAATGAGCCCCACAGCCCACACACAAACACCACACGTACACAGCACTGTGGCCAAGAGCTCTCTCTGAGGTCCTGCTTCTTCTCAAATCAATGTGCTGTGTGTGTGTTTCACTGTGTGCAGGAGGGCAGTGTCTGCATTAATATGTGACACACCAATACATTTTAATACCCAGTTACATGAGACTCTGCTCTGTTATCCAGTTTCCCACATGCACACACACATAAGTTGGTTTGCTGGAACGATAAAGTGATTCCTCAGAGAATCTGGAATATAATAAAGGTGCCGCACAATGGAGAGAGAATGGAGCTAATTCTTGCGAAAAGCATTGTGGGATAGAATGATTAATAACCTTCCTGGAAGTCTATCTGACAAAAGAAACTCTGTCTACTAATAAATCATAATATTGTTATGACTACAATATGATGAATTGTAGTGCTATATCTGCAGGAGTGTATCCTGGTATTCTGTATTTGAACTGTATTATGAGCTGCAGATTTAGGAATAAAAAAAATATTTTTTAAAGTTAAGCTTTATCAACAGCATCTGTAGCATGCTGTCAATTACTGTAGAATATATGAAGCTTGTATAAACATTTACATGAACTAATTTTATATTTATATGAACGTTTGCATTTGATAAAATGCAAAGTTGTCTCAATCATCCTTCTCTGGGGAAAAAAATAAGGTGGATTTTTATAAGGTCATAAAACCCTGTGAAAAACACAACATGCTTAACTAATAAATGCTTAATGTTAACAACTTTAAGCACTCAGTCTACAATTGTGTGAAGCATTTATTAGGCCAAAAGCCCAGATGAATGCAGTTTTTATCCCATTTCACATTTTCACTTTTTAATATTTTTGGTCTAATAAATGCTTCACACAATTGGAGACTTGAGTGCCTTGTGTGTGTTTTTCTCCCCTATCATTTCAGTATTCTTTTATTATTATTTTTGAGTCCTTTTGTGTTTTTTCTCTCTTAGATTTTTTTTCCCTATTGGTGTTGATTAAAGAGATTTTGAGAGATTTTTAAACGATTAGTTTACTGCTGAATTAAAATTTCCTGATTTACTCTCCCTATGTCATCCAAGATGTTCACGTGTTTCTTTCTTCAGCCCTAAAGAAAAACACAATTTAGCGTTTTAGTGCAAGGTAAAATTTTTTAAAAAAATCTTAAGATTAAAGTCAATATATTTTCAGTCGAAATAGCGAGAATAAAGTCAAAATAATGAGAATAAAGTTTAAGTGAGAATAAAAAAAAATGTTTCAAGAATAAAGTCAAAATATTTTGAGAATAAAGTCAAAATGACGAGAATTAATTCATAGCAATTACGATATTAAAATTATATTTTTGAAGAGTATTTTCTAGCCTCTTGCGCATGCAAATGGCCCGGATTGGGAGCACCAGGAGATATTTCAAAGTCTCAGCTTTCAAAATCTATCAGTTTTTGTGGAGTAGGTGGTGGATTTTTCACATAGAAAACAGTAAAATTTGATAAAACGAATGTCTCATTGTAATCGAAAAGACCATTAATTCACATGAATGCAGCAATGTGTTCAGCCACATTTTAGAGCACGAAAAACATTTTTGCAAGAAAACATTGTTTGTATTTCACTACAAAACTGACAGATTTTGAAAACTGAGACTACCAAAAGCACAAAGCTTATTGCTATTATTGGGTGGCTGGTGCACTACAAATAGGCCTAATGAATGCAATTGAAGACATGAAATATTATTTACAAGCATATTTAATCCCACATATATTCAAATAAATTCCGGTGGCCTGGAAACCCCACCTGGTGCTTCTAATCTGGGCCATTTGCATTCACAGGCTATACTCTCAAAATATTACAACTTTAATTGCTATGATTTAAATCACATAATTTCGACTTTATTATTTAAATATTTCGACTTTATTCTCGAAAGGTTGACTTTATTCTTAAAACATTTCGACTTTATTCTCAAAGTTTGACTTTATTCTTGAAATATTATGATTAAATATTAAATTTTAGATTTTTCTTTTTTTTTTACATGGCACTAAAACGGCATCGTAGGGGTGAGTAAATTATGAGGAAATTTTGATTCAGGAGTGAACTAATGCTTTAAGCCAAGGTAGCAATTTTATATTATTTTTTAATAATCATAAATTACATTTAGTTAATGGGGGAAAAAAAAAAAAAAAAAAAATATATATATATATATATATATGTATACACATTTTTTTATTTAATGAAAGAAAACAGCAAAAATACCTAAGAATTATGGTGCTTTTATGGTTATATATTAATGTTGATGCTGTACTTACATTGTAAGTGCATCATTTTCCTTTTTTTTACTACAACGGATGAGTCACAAATTATGTTTAAATCGACAGTTTATGCTTCACAGAGTATATTTAATCTGAAATATTCCTCTGATGATCTGTATCTATGTGTATACCAATCGTTTTAGAGACTGTGTGTGCCAGTCTTGAAGTAAGATTTGCAGATGATTGCTGAAGATATGTTTCCCTCAGAGAGATTGCAATAGGTGGGTATATCCTGCTTAAGGGTGTTCCTCATGTTAATGTGCCAGCCAATTAGCTCTGACATGACAGCTCTGGCAGTTTGATGTATCTCATTTCTACCCAGAGGCCCTATGTGTGTGTTATCACTGCAACAGCCCACACCCATCAATCAAAAGTAAACCCTCATCTCAATCTGAGGCTCGAAAAATGAAAGTCATCGTATGCCAAGCAAAGCCTGAAAGCATCCAAACAAGCTGCCGGCTGTTTGTGAAGTCGACGTAGGCTGTGCATCTTTAACCATCTGTGTGGGCCAACAGCAACACGTGTTGTCTGACTGACAGCTGTCGTTCACCATCAAAGATAGTCAATATGGTGGTTTAAAAAGGCGATTAGAAAAAAACAGATTGGGTGTCCGGGCGACATTTTACACTGCTTTTTAATTTCTGGTGACTAGGAGGTAAATTTCTTTTAATTTCTGTAAATATGCTGCTTGCTTTCTTTACCTGCAGACTTCCACAGAAGCTGTACAGATGGTCCGCATTACTGTTCAGTTCATTGGTGAGTGCTGGGTCATCCAGAGCATTGGATGTTCTGTCCCGTCCTCTCTGTGGAGTGTAAGGGTCGGGTGGAGTGGACATGATGGGTGGCTGGGGTTGCCACACACCAACATCTGTGCCATTACCAAACGCCTGGATGGCATTGCCTGCATTATGAAGAAATCAAAACTGTTAAAATCATGGTAGGGCTAAATTCAGTATGTAAGAATTGGCTGCTTTTCAAATAATGAGATGGAATTTGGAATTGTGCCTGTTTACTGATAGGTAGATAGATATAAAGACTATACACAGCTGCAGTTGAAATTATTCAACCCCCTTGACCTCCAAGACATTTTGCTGCAGAGAACAAAATTTTGTGAAAACAATTCAACAAAGGCATCAGCACGCTATTAGAGAAAGTTTTTTAATACACATTTGAGTAATTCAGAGAATGCAAGTTGATGAATAATGGAAAAAAATCAAACTGGCTCTAAACATTCAAAATGATACACAAAGTCAATTTTGGTGCAGAATCTTTAATTCTTTCAGACCACCAATAAATGCTGCTTGGAAGGGCTTAGAAGCTTCTGTCACCTCTCTACTGAAAACTTGGCCCAGTCCTCCCTGAAATAGCTTTTTGATCACTGATAATTTCACTTTGCCACTGCTTTTTTCAAATTCAACCAAATATTTTCAATAAGAATTAAATCTGGAGACTGAACAGGCCACTCAAGAACATTCTATGACTGATCCCTGAACCAAGCGTAAGTACTGTAGATTTGGATGTTTCCTTTGGGATGATTGTCTTGCAGGAAAGTCCATTGATCATTAGCTTCAGTCTTTGCACCAAAGGCATCCCAATTCTTGCTTTTAATGTCTTGGAAATCTTCATATAGTCTTAGACTTTCTAAAGTAACAAAATAATTTCTCTACAGCTTCTCTATAGTTTTTGTGAGAGCTCTGTTGAATTATTAGCTGCTCAAACTTAAAAATTCATGCATGCACTGTATGAATGTGTAACAGCTCAGTCTAATTCTGTTTTTGATTTTTTGTTTTTGAGTGTCTAAAGGTTTAACTGTGTTCCAAGACCATTTTGTTCCACGCTATATAAATAAGTGACTAAAAACAGCAATTTTGAATAAGGGTTGAATTATGACATAGCTGTGTTATTAAAAAAAAATACTAGAACTCAAAAATATTACATTATATATTGATGTACTTTTATTATGTCAGTAATCTGTTATAGATACAATTTTATGAAGTCCTGGATCTTCAGAAAAGCTTGTGTATGTAAAGTACTGCAGTCTCTGGGGGGTTGAATAATTACGATTGCAACTTATTTCACATATCAATTTTCTTTCAAGTTTAAGTTCTTAATCTTACTTCATTTAAAAGATAAGTTCACTTCCAGAATAAAAATTTCCTAAAAATTTACTTACCCCATGCCATCCAAAACGATCGTTTATTATCTTTAAAAAATACAAATTTATATATGTTTTACCCACAAATTCGGTTCAAAATGGTAGGGTAGGGCAACAAATCCATCTCATTTTCTCCTTCAATTTCAAAATAGTTGAACATTGTTGTTTTAGCATTTTGTAAATTACTTTTGCACGTTCGATGTAAACACTGCATCGGTACTTCCGATCACGTCACACGCGCATGATTACGTAATGCGCAATTACGTAATGCCTGAAGTCGAGCTAGTGCAAGATGAGTATTTGTGGTTAAAAAGTATAGAAATTTGTATTTCTCTTTGAAAATGTCAGATTGTTTTGCTATATAAGACCCTTATTCCTTTGCCGGGACTATGTAGAGCCCTTTGAAGCTGCATTGAAATTGCAATTTGGATCTTCAACTCATTGGCCACCATTTAGGTCCATTATATGTAGAAAAAATCCTATAAGGGTTTCCTTAAAAACCTTAATTTCTTTTCAACTGAACAAAGTAAGACATGAAAATCTTGGATGACATAGAGGTGAGTAAATCATCGGAAAATGTTCATTCTGGAAGGGGACTTCTCCTTCAATGTTTTAAATATAGTTGACACTGACATGTTGCTATCAAATTAGTTATCTACACCTATTTTGATATTAAGAGCTTCTCTCTTCATCTCTTAATACTTAAGCAGATTAACTCTGATAAAGAGGCACTTAGCCTCTGTGTATAAGTGCAGTAAGACCTTCACTTACTAAGTTTCTGGGACCTTTCTGGTGATAAAACTGAGGAGGCCATTATGACTCAACCGTCTTTTCTAAATGACTTTATTCTCGAGAGCACTTTTGACTTCAGAGTCTGTTATTTACCTCCTGCCACAGAAAGCTAAAGGGCAAGTGGGAGATTACTGATGGGTACTCAGGTAAAGAATAAGCTGCATGTGTATTAAGTACCATCTATTGACAGAAGAGGAAAGGCTGACCTTATTGAGTGAGTGCTGAATTTCCCTTAAAGCCGTGTATGTTCATTCTATTTCTTGAGGGTTAAAAACTCATAAAGCCTCATAATGCATTTTCCACTTCTGTATTATTGTATTGCCCTCATAAACATGGATGTGCATTCCAAACATAATTCTATATAGTTTATATAGATTTAAAGGCTTAAAGGTCCACTAAAGTGCTTTGAAACACACAGCGTTATTTTAGACGTAATTTCAACTGAAACAGGAATACAAGTTTCAGCAGCAGCTTCTATGTATAGTGTTAGGGGCAGGACACTTTGTATTCTAGAGAGCATTTGATTGGACAAAAAGTTTGATGAGAAGCTGAAGTGCAGGGTGATGTCATCAAAATTGTTGATCCATATAGACAGAAGTTAGAGACTGTAAGTTTTGTCTTTGTTTTGGCACATACGAGCTTATAGATAACCTTAAGGCTAACATATTCATAATAAAAGCCAAAAACTTCAATTTTGATTTCGTGGGGACTTTAAAGGACAGAATTTTAGGGATGTTGTCAGTTTGTGACCCTGGAGAGATCTTGAGTAAAAGCCAAAAAAGTATTGGTACTTCAGTACCAATCAAAAACCTGCACTGCTACTAACTGAACATAAAGAAAAACGGATTTATATCAATGTCAACGAAAACGCATCCTAATAGACGTGCCACTGTCTATAATGTCAGTAACGGGCCCTCCGTCATACAAACAAGAAAGAGCTCAGAAAACATTTTGCTGATGCTGTCTCAGGCTGTTTGAACTCCTTGACACCTTGCCGGACAGTCTTTTCTCTTTCCCTTCACCTCTCTCTCTATAGGTAAACACAAAAGAGGAGAACATGTCAGATGTGAGCTGTGGATGTGGCATGACTTACTGCTGTATCAACGGGGCTGTCATCCTAAAGGCCATTGTCTCATGTAGACAAATCCTCCCTCTCATCTGCTCCCTGTCTATCTCTCTGCATCCAGTTCATCTAAATGGATGTTTTTGAATAACTCCCTGACAAAATAATGCACGCTTTCCCTACTCTTCCGGGCCCATGGACACCTGAGTAATGCTTTATTGTCTTTTTATGTCAATCCCCCCTCTCAGCCGCCCCATTTAAGAGGGATTTCTCTGTCTCTCAGGCCATCAGACCTCCCTGGACCGCACAGCAACACAAATCGCAGAGATCAGATTTACTGGTGCAGACTGTGAATGATCACGAAGATGCAACAGAGCAGAATTCAGCTTCAGAGTCAATCTTGATGGGCAAATTCTGTCAGTCAGCGCATCACGCCATGTGACCAATGATACAGAGCAGCAGCTGCGAATGAAGTCTACTCACGGAGACAACGGTTGTTTGTGAAGAACTCGGTGAACTTGTCACACTCCGCTTTTCCGTTTCCACTGTTGCTGCAGTCACACCAAGGTGACACGCTGATGCCAGGGGCACGGAGGTAGTTCGGAGTCATCACCGTACCTGTGCCACATACAGCAAAGAGCAAAGTTCAAAGGTCATTTATGTTAAAAACAAGGACATTTATAAACTAAGATTCTAGCAAGACAGTGGCTGTGTCTCATAACCTAGCTAGCAGGCATTATAGGGTAACATTATGGTATAGTAAACATTCCTGATCAGAAAAGTGTGCCGGACAGGCAGTTTACTATGTTTTAAGACTAACAGTGCAGACAAGACAATGCTTTATAATGCCTTGAAGGGTTAGTTCACTCAAAAATGATAATTCTGTCACTAATTACTCACATTATGTCTTTCCAAACCTGTAAGACCTTTGTTCATCTTCGTAACACAATTTAAAATATTTTTGATAAAATCCGAGAGATTTCTGACCCTGCATAGACAGCAATGCAACTACTACGTTCAAGGCCCAGAAAGGTAGTAAGGACATTGTTAAAATAGTCCATGTGACATTAGTGGTTTAGCCATAATTTTATGAAGCTACGAGAATACTTTTTGTGCACAAAGACATAAATAACTTTATACAACTATTTCTTCTCCTTGTCTTTGTAAGCATTTCTGAAGACTTTGACAGAGAGGATGACTTGCAATGTTTTCCCAGCCGTGCTTATTTGAACCAGAATATATAGACAATGAACTAAGAGTAAGGTGACCATACGTGCCATTTTTTTAATGGGACAAGCCTTGACCAGGATTTAAAAATTTGGCTTTGTTTTTATGTTTGCGTTGTGGTACTCTCAAATGCGTGTCAAAAGACTGAAAAAGAAGAAAAGAAATTGTTGAAGAAAGTCTTTATTTTTGTTTTCTTTGCGCAAAAAAAAGTATTCTCGTAGTTTCATGAAATTAGGGTTGAACTTGAAGGGTTGTGTTGCTGTCTATGCAGGGTCAGAAAGCTCTCGGATTTAATAAAAAAAAAATCTTAATTTGTTTTCTGAAGATGAACAAAGGTCTTACAGGTTTGGAAGAACATGAGGGTGAGTAATTAATGACAGAATTTAAATTTTTGGGTGAACTATCCCTTTAACATTACATAACACAAATGAGTAGTCCATTTGGACACTTAAAAGTATAAAACATTTCATTAGATATAAAATATACTGTAAGTGGCATCAAGGTAATTTTGATGTATGAGGCCATTCTACATGTAGTTTATCACTTTACCTATGGACATGATCCATCTGAAAACCAGAAAAAGTCAATATACTGTGTTCACTGGTTTCAGTTTTTGAATGTTATTGATAGATTCTTTAGAATTTTTTTTAAATAATACACTAGTTTTTAAAAGCTACCTGATCTCATGACAAAAACTTACCTGTGGGAACTTTTTCACAAGATGCGAAATACGTACCAATTGTAACTACATGTTACTGCAGTTTCCAGCAGAAATTAACACTCAAGGTGGTAAAACAGCAAGCACTAGTAATTGTTCTCGTACACAGTTATGATTACAACTCTATATGTTTTGCTTTCTGGACATAAAACGCTTGCTCGGTAGCTCAGCCGGCATGGAATTGGACTTAGAATGCAAAGCATGATTCACGATGAAAGAGCTAAAAGATAAGAGATGGAAAACAAGCTAAAACAGCATTCTTGCGATTACGTTTTTAAGTCAAATATGCTTTTTTTCAAACTGTCCGGTAGGTTTAGGTGTAGGTTAAAATGGTACAGCGTTTTAAAACGTCACAAAGCATTAGAGTTATAGAGCCACTTAACAGACATTTCAAGTCAGAACTGCGGTGTAGTGTTGTTTTTGGCGGCCGATTTTCATTTTAGTTTTAGTCTAGTCTTTGTGTGAACCTGACATTTTAGTTTTTATTAGTTTTAGTCAAGTTCATACACCTTTTAGTCTAGTCAAGTTTTAGTCGACTAAAAGTCTGAGCATTTTAGTCTTATTTTAGTCAGAATTACCCATGACTATTTTAGTCTAGTTTTAGTCGACGAAAACGAATGACATTTTAGTCTAGTTTTAGTCGACGAAAACTGATTACATTTAGTCTATTTTTAGTAATGCAATTTTATTTAACCCAGTCAATATAGTATAAGTACCTAGTAGTATAGACAAAACCAAAGTTTTATTTTAGCCAAACCCATTTCAAACAAGATTCTTATTATATTTTTGTTACCTTATAGGCTGAAAAATGCATCCATTGCAGAACATGCTCTAATTTTAATTTACAACATTTATTTTACCTACCAAACATGTTAGAAGTACACACACATAAATTGAAAAAATTAAATAAAAACAATAAATAAAATAGCATCACATGACAATGTCAGAAAAAAAAAAGAGAAACAAGGTTTGAATGGTCAAGCTACAATTTACTAAAAATTAGTGATGTGACGTTTGACACAGAAGCTTCGAATATTAATCAACTTAACAATATTCTTAATTTACTTGATCATCTATGCATACAAGAATCTTTTGTACTTTTGTTTTTTTTTAGTTTATTTACAGATTAATTCATTTATACCTTCTGTAAGTAAAATATTTCTTATGGTTTTCTTAGCATAAATTTATTTATTTTATGAAATTGTCCAAAAATTGCTTGGACATCTGGGATGCAAAAGAAACGTTTTCCACCTTTGACCACAAGATGTCATTAGTGTACAACGTGTTGAAAAGCTTCGAGTAATGAACCCTTTTAGATACAGTTGATCCCTTTGGTGCTTCGAAAAGCTTCATTTTCCTATCACTACTAAAAAGTAGAAAAAAATGTATGTGTTCTTCCTTCTTTTTCCCCCAAACATGAACCCTATCTGGCCGGGCATTGGTCCCTTTATCTGTGTCAGACTTAACTTTGTTTGTGGGCGTCTTCTAGATAATTCCGCGAGTGGAGCTTGAGGGAGTGACGTCGCCTGTGGTTTAGGCTAGAAGGGATACAGCTCTGGCTACTGGGCATGCGCACATCAATCTAACATTATAACATTTCGTTTCGTCTCGTTTTCGTCAACGAAAATAAAAGAGACATTTTAGCATAGTTTTTATTTTGTAAACAACATTTAGTCTCGTTTTTATTCGTCAACGATATTTCATAATACATTTTATATAGTCATCGTCACATGACCAGCATTTTCTTTTCGTTTCGTCTCGTCTCGTTTTCGTCACGTGATAAAGGTTCGTTGACGACAATATTTAGTCATAATTTTCGTTGACGAAAGCAACACTACTGCGGTGACACGTACAGAAACAACGTCACAAAACGGACCATATGTAGGTTCATCCGTCCTGGAGAAAGAACTACTTAGTGGACATTTCACATCGAATATGTCACAAAACGTACATGGCGGTACGTATTTTGCATCTTAAAAAAGTTCCCACAGGTATGTTTTCATCATGAGATCAGGTTGTTCAAAAGGCTGAGGTCATGTTGATTTGATCTATGCATCATTTATCTTGGTACAAACATGTTTTCTTCTGTACATTTACCATAGTAGCACCATATTTAAAATCAGTTTTGATTTGATTTGAATGAGTTTTGATTGGTAATGGTAAACATAAAAAAATGACCCTACTATAAAAGTTCCCTACTATTACCATAAGATACCACCATTGTACTGCCACAATATTTTTTTGGACAGGCACCAAATTTATTAGCTTGAGTTAACTCACCAATAAGTCCTGAATATGCTAGCAGACAGTCAGCATAGTTTTCCTTCAGACACCCAGAAATCGAGCGCACCTCAGGTTGACAGTTGGTAAGGAAGTCAGCTAAACGAGATCTGAAAAAAATTAAGCAGGAATGAACAAGAATCCACATGCCACATCTCCTCATTAAACAGACTCAGCACACAAGTGACAGTCCGGTAGTCTTATTACAACTGTCATCTCTTCTCAGAAACCATCCGCCCCACAGGATAAATAATTAACTCGCTGAAAGTGTAGTGAACATTCCAGCACTTTCCTTCTTACTCCGTGACATGTAACACAAGCTGTCTTTTATCATACCTGCAGATGTAGTTGGTCTTGCAGGAGGCTTGTAAGGAGAGACAGTTGGGTTTTTCTTTGTCCTCATAGGAGCAGGCTGGCACGATGGTTTGACGTCTGCGCTCTGAGCAAGCCGTGTGATCCCCGGAGGGGCAGGAGCAGAAAAGCATGCCATAGCTGTGTTTCGGTGGCACCTTATCGAAGAACTGCCGCAGGGCCTTGTGGCACTTGCGCTTGTTACACACCTCAGTGAATGAGACCCTACTGGTGCAGGGACTGATGTAGAAGGAGCGGTACTTCTTGCACGTGTCATTCAGGTTGCAGGCCTTGGCGGCGTTAAGGCAGTTGTTGTCCTTCGTAAAGGCCGCCTCACCTATGCGGGCAGAGATTTAGAGGGAGAATTACGAACACTACTGGCTGGTTTTACTGATGCAAGTGCTGTAAATGTCAAAGAACACTTGCAGTGAGTGGGGCAACTGTTGACCTTTTAGGACTCTCTGTGAACGTCCTCTGGCTGAGGTCGTCCCATATGGCATTCACAGAACTAGAGGCCATATGTCAGCCAGTATGTGGTCTGTGTGAGAGTTACTATACACTACTAATTGATATTCAAGTATATTTAGATCTTCTGTTCCAGTTTGGTATGGACTATGGAAGCCTGTTTCTATCACTGAATAAAAAAGTTAAAAAAGGTAATTGCGACTTTTTATCTTGCAATTCTGACTTTATAACATGCAATTGCAAGTTTATAACTAACAATTCTGAGAAAAAAGTCAGAACTGTGAGATGCAAACTCGAAATTCTGACTTTTTTTTTTTGCCTTATTTTATATCCCGTAATTCTGACTTTATAACTCATAATTGCGATTTTATGTCTCACAATTCTGAGGAAAAAAAACTCAGAATTGTGAGTTTATATCCTGCAATTCTGACTTTATATTTTGCAATTCTGACTTTATAACTGGCAATTCTGACTATATATCTCGCAATTCTGACTTTATATGTCGCAATTCTGACTTTGTAACTTGCAATTGCGGTTTCATATCACAATTCTGAGAAAAAATATAGTCAGATATAGTCAGAATTGTTATACCCCGCAATTCTGATTTATATCTTGCAATTCTGACTTTATAACTCACAATTGCGATTTTATATCTTACAATTTTAAAGGAAAAAAGTAATAATTGTGAGATATAAACTTGCACTTTTGACTTTTTTTCTCATAATTGTGATGTGAAATCACAAATGCAAAGCATAAAGTCAGAATTGCAAGATAATTATTACAAGTTTATATGCTGACATTCTGACTTTATATCTCATAATTCTGACTTTATATTTCGCAATTCTGACTTTATAACTTGAAATTGCGATTTGATATCACAATTCTGAGAAAAAAAGTCATTGTCAATTGTGGGATATAAACTTGCAATTCTGCCTTTTTTTTCTCAGAATTGTGATATCAAATCGCAATTGCGAGTAGTATTGCTGGATATAAACTTGTAATTCTGACTTTTTTTCTCATAATTCTGAGATGTAAAGTCAGAATTTTAAGATTTAAACTTGCAATCCTGACTTTTTCCTTGTGAATTGTGATCTGAAATTGCAAACGCAAGTTATAAAGTCAGAATTGCAAGATAATTCTGTCTTTCTAAAGTCAGAATTACAGGATATACTATAAACACACAACCCATTTTGACTTTTTCCTCAAAATTTCCTCAGAATTGCAAGACTTTATAACTCACAATTGCAATTTTATATCTCACAATTTTGGGGAAAAAGGTCAGAATTATGTGATTGGCTCAGCCAATGGTGGGAGTTTAGGGTGGGGCTAATGGTTTGACCAGCCCATGGCAGAGTGGTTGGAAAACATATGTATACACACTACCGTTTTTTAATCCGTAATATTGTGAAGTAGTATAACAATTTAAAATAAGTTTTCTATTGTTATATATTTTAAAATGTAATTTATTCCTATGATAGCAAAGCTGAATTTTAATAGCCATTACTCCAGTGTCATGATACATCAAAATAATTTTATATGGTGCTCAAGAAACATTTAGTAAATAGTTGTGCTGCTTAATATCTTTGTGGAAAAAGTCGAAAACTTCACTGTAGTTTATATAAAACAAAATATTTACTAAATATCTATAGATAATTCATTCACATAGTTCATTCTCACTCTGATGCCTGAAAGTAAAATCACACGAATGCTATTTTTTCTCATTTATATTTGTTTCTCAATTCCTTCAACAGATCCCACACAAAATGCCTCAAGCCACCAAGACTCAATTTCCAGGCCTTTTTCATGCATTTCCCACCAAGAACTGCCATCCTGCAGAGTGTTGTAATTAGATAACCATCTAAACTGAGTTTAAAATAGGTTTTATTTGTGTAACGTTTGAATCTTTTGCCTGAAGACCTGCTTGTACTGTCGCACTTTGCCTGTTGTTTTCCTCCTCTCAATCCACACAGCATTTGCGTCTCTTGAACAAACAACCTCAGGTGAACACTTTGCTTTGACTTGCATGAATAAGTTCACAACCCTGAAAACTCTATTTGCCTTTCCTCTCTTTCTAAACAGGCTTTTTAATTTAATACACATTCCTGTTAGAACTACAAGCTATGATAGACATGAAACTAGTATAGCTTTATATAAAATATATGATAAAAGACTGACCAATCAGAATAAGCGAGAATATTCTTTTTTTACCTAATAATGACTCAGTGTTCTCTCATCTCCTCTGCTTTCCACTTCAGTAACTCGACTTCTTTTTTTCAGTGCGCTGCAGCTCTTGCATGTGCATGGAACGCTGCATTTTGCAATTATGTGTTTTGATGAGGAATTTGTGCTTATTGTAGGCTTTCATGAGATGACTAGATGTGATTAAATTTGAAAGCAGCCCAGATCCTTGAGGTTAATCACCTATTACAAAAACCATTACTTACGTTTGACAAGCACGTTGACATGAGGCTCAAGGTTACTGGAGGGATGTTTAATTGTTGATTAGAAGTTGCAGTCATGTAGACAGGTTCTGCAACATGTCAAAGTCTATAAAACTAACGCACATCATCTACTGATAGACTGATCCCGAGCTGCATTTTATAAACATAATGCTATATTAACATTTTCAGGTGAACTCCTTTTTATCATTCAAAGACATCCAAAAAAAAAAAAAAATTTTTGTCATTGCTGTGATTGTGTGCATAATAACTTTGGCTTACATTGCCCAGTGTCTTTTGTGTGCCGAAGGCTACTGGGCTGAGAGCCTAGCTGTGTGCACCTCCAGAACTCCAGTGTGACGTGAAATAAGGAGCAACAGTGTGTCTGTGTGTGTGTTGATGCGGATGTGGCCTCTTGCTCGGGCAGCAGAGCGCTCTGTTGTTTATTGCTCTTTTGGCGCAGGAATAATAAGTGAGCTCTTCAGTCGCTTCCTTAAGTGGCCTGAGAGATTGGGAGTGCTGCAGACGGAGAAAGTGCTGATGGCAGAGACCTGGAGCTTTTCTGGCGGATGCTTAATAATCTCACAGCTTTCCTCCAACTGTTCCAATCCAATAAAAACACATGCCACTGCAGCAAATCAAATCATATGAGGACTCAAGCTCCATAATTGATCTCCCACTCTCTCTTCCTCCGTGTCTGCGGCTGTCTCTTGCTGCCCATCTCTGCCATCTCCGCATTCTTACTTTCGTCTCGCCTTTTTGATTCGTCTTCTTTTTATTCCCCAAACTTTCCTTATTTGTAATCCTTACTTTCTTTCTTCTTTCAATCTTTCTTTCTTTCAATCTTTCTTTCTTTCTTTCTTTCTTTCTTTCTTTCTTTCTTTCTTTCTTTCTTTCTTTCTTTCTTTCTTTCCCTTTTATTCTTTTTTGTTTCATTCATTTCTTTCTTCTGTACTTTATTATTTTCTTCCTTCTGCTTTTCTTCTTTCTCCTTTCTTTCTTTCTTTCTTTTGTCCTTCTTTACTTTATTCTTTTCCTTATTTATTCTTTCTTTGCTACTATTTTTCTCTTCCTTCTGCCTTCTTTCTTCATTTATTTTTTTCTTTCTTTCTTTACTACTTTTTTCTTCCTTCTGCCTTTCTTCTCTTTCTTTTTCTTTCTTTCATCCTTTTGTACTTTCTTCTTTTATTTCTTTCTTTTTATTCCTCAAACCTTCCATTTCATCCTCCTTCTTTCTCTTTATTTTGTCCTTCTCTACTTTATTCTTTTCTTATTTCTTTATTTTTTCTTTCTTTACTACTTTATTCTTTTTCTGTCTTCTTTCTTTCTTTCTTTCTTTCTTTCTTTCTTTCTTTCTTTCTTTTGTCCTTCTCTACTTTATTCTTTTCTTATTTCTTCCTTTTTCATTTCTTTCTTTTTTCCTTCTTTACTATCTTATTCTTTTTCTTCCTTCGATCTTTCTTTCTCAATTTCTTTCTTTCTTTCTTTCTTTCTTTCTTTCTTTCTTTCTTTCTTTCTTTCTTTCTTTCATTTCTTTACTACCTTATTTTTTGTCTTCCTTCTTTCTCAATTTTCTTTTTCTTTCTTTCTTTTTATTCCGCGAACTTTACCCTTCATCCTTCCTTCCCCCTTTCTTTCTCTTTCTTTCTTTCTTTCTTTCTTTCTTTCTTTCTTTCTTTCTTTCTTTCTTTCTTTTTTATTCCACAAACTATACTTACGTTTTTCTACTTGTACTCTTTTTTTTCACTTTCCCTCCTTTCTCCTTTTCAGTCCTTTCTTTCTTTTTCTTTCTTTATTTCTTTATTCTTATCTCTTTATTTCTTTTTCTTTCTTTCTTTCTGTCTTTACTTTCTTTACTACTTCTTTTTCTTCCTTCTGTCTTTCTTTCTCAGTTCCTTTTTCTTTCTTTCTTTCTTTCTTTCTGGCTTTATTTCTTTAAAGAAATCCTTCTTCTCTTATCTGTCTTTCTTTCTTTTTTTTCTCTTTGTTTCCAACTGTTCAAATTTTCCAAAAAAACTCAAATTTGCAGTCAGAGATTTCACTACAACATTTCTCTTTAAGACTAAATTGTCATCAAGACTCATTCCAGGACTAAATTATCAGATCCATTCATTTTATAGTGTTATATTCTTTATGTATGTCAAAAACTTTTTTATTGGTTTCTTTATTTCAGAAGAAACATCTGAAACAATTAAGTTGATACCTCAATGAAACATGAACTGAGAGCTCCATTAAGTCTCCTGAGCTGTAAAAGAGCAATAAAATTTATCTTTGGGTAGTTCAGTGTATATGGTGATTTTTTTTTTTTTTTTTTTTTTTTAGAGATGAAGCTAATGAGTGGATTGGACCAGAACCTTCTATCAATTAATGAAAGTGCCGTTGCAGCAGAATGAGGGTTTGTTACAAGATGAACCCTGTCTGACCATCTCTGGGCTCTTTAATAAAGAGAGAACTGCTAGTTAAACAACACTATGAGCTCTTTGTAAAAGTCTATCTGTTTAAACTGCTGTCCAGGGACATTTAATGGCCCTCTGAAGCGATGCCTGCCAATGGCTGACCTCAGGAGCACGCTTTAAGGGAATTAGCCAGTCCAATTGATATTTGAAAATATCCAGTGGATGTGGAGTCTATTGATTTATTGATGAGTGTCTTTTACCCAAAAGAAATTAATGAACGCACTGATCCGTGTATGTTTACAGAGCAGATCCATCTGGAGCTGATGCAGCTCCGCGCGAAAAGACCGGCACTTTCAGGCATCGATCAAACCACTGACGAGGTGAAAAGCAGGACAACTTTATAATGAAATTTACATTAGCTGACTTCTCTCCAGAGATCATGCCCTGAAATTTCTTCAAGAAGAGGTTAAAAAGACGACGTCTTCAACATGCTTTCAATTAACTCTCCCCAAACAAACGAGTACGGTATGTTACTTCATCAACATCGTTCTAATTTTTTACAGTAAAAAAAATTAGTAAATGTTAGACATTTTTACATCATTGCTATTATTAAAATATTAACATTGGCATATACTGGCTACTTTAAAATAATAATAATTACAATTTGCTAACTTTTAAAATCATTGTATGACCTTGTAATCTGATGCGTAGATTACACTTGAGATTGTGAACTGCTGACCCCTAAAAGGCTGATGTAATGGACACTTTAGCCAGTTCCCGACAACGATGGCATATTAATATGGCCTTAAAAAATTACCAGAGCCGGAGGGATTTGGGGGTGCAGTGGTGTATTTGATACTCCAGTGGTGCTGTGAAATTCCAGCAATGTTTTGGATATTTACCCTACTGAGGACTTGCTATTGTAGCAGTGACAATGGAGGGAGTCACATGACTCCTGTCATGGATGTTTGACTATGTGTGTTTTGGAAGCGAGAGACGGAAAGCTTTTCAGAGCTTGAGACTGTGTGCTAAAGAGAGTAAATGATGACTAGGGGCTATATGTGTGTGTGTGTGGCTGTTCACGTCCAACCGCCAAGCAATTAAACTGCATAAAATCTCATGAGTGTAATTAATAAAGAGTACAGTGTTGATGGCTTTCAATCCAGAAGAAAAATCAATGTCTAATAAGACATAAAACTGGTATTTGATGTTTTACCATCAACAACAGCCAAGTAATTTCCCTCTGGGGCTCTGCCTTCAATTTACATACATTAGCAGTAAAACATACAAGCCACTATTTATTAATCTGTGAGAAACGGAGCCAAGACTGAGCCATTAATAAATTGAGAATGAAAGAACGATGCATGCCGGGTGTAAAATGAACACTCACTGAGTGCCAAATTCATGTCAGATTGCTTTTGGCAGCTAAGTAATATGGAGATACTCCTCAGATTGCCGGTAGCTTTAATAGGAACTGCAACATAAGACAGGATTTAACTTGAATTCAAAGAATGATTGTCTGACCTACACAGATGTAAGAGATTCAAATCAAAGACATACAGCTGTTGCAACTCACACGTCCTGTAATTTTTATTTTTGCAGGAGTAAACAGACCTGCAGTTTCCTTTACTAAACATATACTGAAGCATGTGTGATGCTTCCGGAGTTTTCAGCCTCTGCCGTCTCAATATGAGGACATAAGCACATAAACAACTGCTCTGATAGTCACTTTTTGAGCATTTTATTGTTTCTTCTGAGAAAAACTATCGTCATATGATATACAAACAGAAACTTAAAGGTCTTCACAACAGCCCGTCAAAAAAGTTAGATTTAACTTGAAGAAATTATGACAGAAATATATTACTTAACGTAATAGTAGCACTACTTCTAATAAAATGAGTATGAAAACATTTTTGAAGGAATATTTATCAGAATTTATTTACCAGAAAAATGTAAACACAACACACTATAAAATAATAATACAATAATAATAATAACAAAAAGTGGCATGTCCAAAATTATTCATACCCTTTGCAAACTGTCACAGTCTATGGGAGAATCCAAAGTTCTATACCATTCCAAATAGTCCAAGCTGTTCTAAAGCATCCTAATTACCCTGATTCATTGGGAACAGCTGTTTTAATCAACTCAACAGGTAAAAAACTGAAGCTCTCTGCTGTTGTTTTGTGGACAGTCGTGGCTAAGACAAAGGAGCGCACTGAGGACCTGCGGCTGCGCATTATGGCTGCTCACAAGTCAGGAAAGGGCTAAGACCATATCTAAATCCAGTGGCTACAATGCAAAGTATTAATAAAAAATACAAGATGTTCTGCACTGTGAAAAACCTCAGAGGACATGGTCGGAAGCCAAAAGTGACACCTGTGCTGGCCAGGAGGATAGTGAGAGAGGTAAAAAAAAAAATCCAAGGATCACCACCAAGGTCATCCTGATGAATCTGGGCTCTGCTGGTGGCAACATCTCAAGGCAGACAGTCCAACGGACACTGCACGCCACTGGGTTCCACGGATGCAGAACAAGGAGGACACCACTTCTCCAGATAAGGCACACAAAATCCTGCTTGGCCTTTGCAAATGCTCATCTGGACAAAGAAGAAGACTTCTGGTCTTCTGTTTTATGGTCAGATGAAACAAACATTAAATTGTTTGGCCACAATGATGTAGCCTTCATTTGGTATCATCTTGCAAATATTTGGCTGTACATTGCAGGTTTTTCTCAGTTGCTCTGATCAAACATTTTGTGATGTTTTATTAACAAATTTCGGGAGGAGCTCGAGCAGATAATTAACACGACCAATTCACCATCAGCAATCACTCTCCCTATCCAATCACTACAGTCCCTTTAAATAACCAAGCAGTCCTACCTTCACTTATCTCTGATTTCAGCATCCCTCCCACCCCCCCTTTTTATTTTTCTCTTCACCTCCAGCAAGGGGGAGCGCTATTGGGTTCGGGCCAAATGCCGAGCTCGGACCCCTCTCCCTGGGCAGGGGGAGTGCCCCGGGCTCGGGAATGACTACCGAGCTCGGAGCCCTCTCCCGGACAGCACGCCAAACACGCTTAACTTTTACGCCGTTTATTATATGTAAGAGCGAACACGTGGAATGATATTGTGCTTTTTTGTTCAACACCCTCAAAGGTTTTCTGGTACAACACACTTTAAACTAAAGAATAATGCTGCCAGCTGTGTCTCTAGGAACTTTTAAATGTCCTGAAAATCTTCATACAGCTTTAGACTTTATAATATAATAAAACTATTTCTTCTCTATAGCTTTTGTGAGAGCTCTATTGACTTTACCAAATTTGCTACTCAACTTCAGCACATGCATGGACTAACTGTATGTTACTGTATGTGTAACAGCTCAAGCTTATTCTGTTTTTAATAGTGTTTCTAAAGGCTTTATTGTGTTTTAAGACAATTTTGTTTCCCACCATAAAAACAACTGACTAAAAAACAGCAATGTTGAACAGGGGTTGAATAATTATGACATAGTTGTGTTATTAAAAAATCCAATAACTCAAAAATATTTCATTATATATTGACATTATCACTTTTAATATACCAGTAATCTGTTATAGATGCAATTTTTATAAAGTCCTGAATCTTCACAAAAGCTTGTATTTGTAAAGTACTGCAGTCACTGGGGGGTTGAATAATTTCGATTGGAATTGTATGTATATACATATATATATTTTTTTTTTTACTTTTTTAATTACAATTAAATATTTATTGTCCTTATGAGTGGTATTTTTACCTTTATTTGTAATAAAACAAATTGTCACTGTGTAATTTCAAGGCTTGTAAAACAAATGCAAGGCTTGTAAAAAAAATCTCAATTCTTCTGTCATTACGAGGTAAATTCATTTTAGACCGTGCATTCGTCCTTTTGTGCCACACCTCCTTTTGTCCACTGATAAACATTACCTTTAAAACCAGCACAGTAACATTGAAGCAAGCACCAAATCAGACTTGTTTCAACGTGAACGTTGATGCTTTTCCATAAAAAGAACTTGAATGGCTAAGCAGACAGAGAAAAGGAGCTAAAGTGAGCTACAGATATATAATACCTGATAAATCCACAGATGAATGCAGGCACGCTCTTAAAAGAGAGGGAGGTGGGGTGGTTGTGTTCCCCTCCCATTCACATTGCCACAATATTGGACTCAGGAAATGATAACTATAGGCTTCATACATCACAAACACTGAAGCACACATCCACAGCGGGGGATCAGTCCTTAGGGACTGACAGCATAGAGCTGTCAACCCAGCCCATTAGAATAAAGGATTTCCTCTTCCTCTCGCTAGGCTTCTCTCCAAAATCCACTCCAAAGGATTTGTATTATATATGTTTGACAGCCAATACACTCTCACGGTCTATTCAGTCGGTACTCTTCTTCTGTGTGTGGGTGTGTGTGGGTCATTGTATGTCCTTAATCTCAGCGGTGACAAATGATGTGACTTTGGGTGACCTGAAATGCTATGGTCACGCAAGCTCGCGCAGTACTGCAGTGACAGCATTTTATGATCGGTAAAAAAAACATAGGCAGTGGTGTCGTTTACACACACTGCATCAGATATCAACAGCGTCTGATGTGAAAATATGAACGTGAAATATGTTACGCTGTATTATCCAGCGCTCTGCTTTTGACCTGTTTAATGATGTGTAGTTAATAACACTAATCTTTTGTTATGACAAGGTCAATGACATACAGATACAGCTTTATGAATTATGACCTTCTCAGCCCATCATGTTTCAAAAATTATGATGCAGAACATATCATGTCCTTTCATACATAAATGCAATAGAGGAGTGATATACTGTATATTCATTTGGGGAAAATAGCGGGTGTAGATTTGAAAACAAACTGATTTTTCAGATTCTTAAGACCTACAGTGCCTTGCAAAAGTATTCATTTTTTTTCACATTTTGTTTTATTGCAGCATTATGTTAAACTGCTTTAAATTAGTTTTCCCCCCACATCAATTTACACTCCATACACCATAATAATGACAAAGCAAAAACCAGATTTGCAAATTTTACAAATGTATTAAAAATAAAACACTGAAATAATTGCATTGCATAAGTATTCATACCCTTAACTCAGTACATAGTTGAAGCACCTTTACAGCCTCAAGTCTTTTTGGGTATGATGTGACAAGCTTTGCACATCTGCATTTGGCAATTATCTGCCATTCTTTGCCTCACCTTTTCACCTCTCAAGCTCTGTCAGCTTGGATGGGGGCTGGCAGACATTTTCTAGAGTCCTAGTTGTTCCAATCGTCTTCCATTATGGATAATGGAGGCTACATGCTTCTGTGAACCTTCAATGCAGCAGATTTTTTTCTGAACTCTTCCCTAGATCATTGCCTTAACGCAAGTCTGTCACTGAGCTCTACAGGCAGTTATCTTGACCTCAGGACTTGGTTTTTGCTCTGATATGCATTTTCAGCTGTTAGACCTTTTCTGAGAGGTGTGTGCCTTTCTAAATCATAATCATTCAAATGAATTTCAACAAAATGTGAAAAAAAATGAAGGGGTATGAATACTTTTGCAAGGTACTATATGTTCATCTTCGGAGCACAAAGGAAGATTTTTTTTAAATCTGAGAGCTTTCTGACCCTACAACTAGGTTCGCACATTCTAAATACTTGTTTAGAAAATCCTTCTTGATTTAAGAATTTTTTGATGTTTTGGCTGGAAACAAGATAAAAACTCACTTAATTTTGACTTGTTTGTTTTGAAAACAAGACAATAATTTATACTTGTCTAGAAAATCCTTCTTGATTGAAGAATTTTTAGATATTTTGGCTGGAAACAATACAAGAAACCAGTAAGAAAAGCATTTCTTTTGCAGCGTAGCGGACAATATCGTCTGTTTATTCTAAGTGCGCGTTCATCTGCCGCTTTAAATTCTCAAATTTGTGATAGCAGGGTTGATTCTGATTGGTTGGCAATGTTTTTATTGTTCATCAGCTGAAAAAAAAAAAACATTCTGAAAGTGATTCCATCGATATTGTTTCTCTGTGCCTCTCTCATTATAGCTGTGGTGTGGACTCTGCTATTGTTTGATATTAAGAACGATTTTTAGAACTATATCTTTATTGTTATGTTTATAGTTAGCGTTCTTGGTGTGAACAAGCCTTTAGTTAAATGATTCTCGAACCCGCTCCGAAGTCCCGATCTGAAACAAATGATTTGCGATACGTATGGAGTGCTTCGAAACAGTGAATCATTTTGCGATGTATTGGTTTAACTGGTTTGGAGTTTCGAAAAACTCAAGTTTCACCAATCACTATGTGCCTTTTTAAAATCATTGCAAGCGACGTCGAAATTCGAAAATGTATGGCTCATATAATTTATTCTGCCTTTTGCTAGTGAAGTCACGAGTTTGAATCAGTTGGAGCGGATCCAGTAAATCCGTAAATGAATTGATTTGGTTCATCTTCATTTGTCAGTACTACTACTGGCTTAGCTCACTAGTTTAATGACATTAACTGAAATAAGCAAACATGATTTTTAATGCATGAAAGCATATGTGCTTATTGAAAAAATTAAACAATTATTTCATAAATACATTATCTTTCAATAATTCAAGCATTTTTCCAGTACCTTGTTATGAATGTTGCTATTTTCAGTGGTTTTCCAGGCTTTAAATTTAAAAAAGTCAAATTGAAGTACTTCAAGCACTTTGCACAAACCCTGTATAAACCCTTAATCAAAAATATCTTCATTTGTGTTCTGAAGATGAACATAGGTCTTATGGGTTTGGAACAACATGAGGATTAGTAATTAATTACAGAATTTTCTTTTTTGGGTGAACAATCCCTTTAAGGTCATAATTTGCATTCTTTCCTTTCTTAAGAATCAAGAAAATTAGCCAGGGATAATCTCTTTGTATCAATTCTGAAAACCTGGAATAGGAGTCAATATCAACATTTCTTGAATCAAACCATTTTTTTAATGCATTTCTTTTATGCTGCACCAGAGTGTTTTGAATTCTAGGCATCTTCTATGAATTTTCCTTCTTTTTGCCACACTTGACAGAGTTATTGATGCTGAATGATTTGTAATCAACCATCCAGACATTTGTAATTACCAACGCTTATGAGCTGTACACAACACAGCATGCACAAGCTTTAAATGTCATTTTTGCCTCTAGCAATCATCAAGCTGTTTACGTGACAAGGCCAACATATTTCTCATAGCGTGAGATGAAGGGGATTTAGGACATCTGATTTGTGTGTTTCTCAGAGTTTTATTATCTAATATGGAAAACAGTCTATTTCTAAACAAACATGAACCGTTCTTTCTGCTTGTCTCTCGCTGTCTTTTTCTTCTTGGGGCTGTGTGGCAGCTGGTTGGGATTCATGAACCGTACAGCCCTGGCATCCATGTCGATGATGTGAAATGAGATTGGAAATCAAATTGCACTTCCAAACAATAACTGCTGACAGGGCCATTTTTTCATATTTAATAACCTCTTCCTCTCTTATAGGCTTTTTGCCATTCGTGCCAATAGGAGTGAAGGTTTGAATTGATTTTCTTAAAACAGACTACGGTGATTCAAATGAACATTACGCATATGAATTTCTTCCTGCTGAATGTTTAAAACAATGACAGGATTTACTCTCATTATGGAGACAATGAAATTATGGATCACTAAGTCTAGAAATAAATTAGCCTGGCATTTTTAAAAATACATGTAATAACACTGAAAAGGATTTTAATTTAGTATCCATCAGATTCCTTCATAATTACCCCATTACTTCTTTCAATAGACCTTCTGTCTGTTTCACATTCAATCACGATATTTCTCTGGATGAGCGGCATGACTGAATACAACCAAATGAATGCAAGTCGTGAAAGAAAGCAGACCATCTTGCATGAGAAGAGGACATGGTCTCTCTGCTCTCAATGCATCTCAGTTCTCTAGAAGACAGGGCCACATGGGACTTTGTTACTAAATTCTGGACCAGCCCGAGGGTGTGAATAATTCAGATGGCCAGGGCAACCTCAGTTCTGCATGTGAGAGAAAATGGATGGCACTTTATCTCCATCCCTTTCCTGTGAGATGGTGCCCTGCTGTTGTATGGCTATTAGAAACAGGGATGACCTAAACCAATAAAAAGTTTTTTTAATCATGTATATTTTTAATTAAAGCATTAGTTCACTTCCAGAACTAAAAAATACAGATAATGTACTCATCCCTTTGTCATTCAAGATGTTCATGTCTTTCTTTCTTCAGTCGATAAGATGTTTCTTATCGACAAATGCAGCTTTAAAGGGCTCTAAATGATCCCAGCTGAGGAAGAAGGGTCTTATTTAGCAAAACAATTGTTCATTTTTTTAACTTTTTAACCACCAGTGCTCGTCTTGTCTCGTCTCTGCGATGCGCATGTGTAGTCTGTGTAATCTGGGTCAATAGATAATTAGTTCACGCAGACATAGACAGGACAAGCGTTTTAGGTTAAAAAGTACATAAATTGTCAGTTTATTAAAAAATGAACAATCGTTTTGCTAAATAAGACCCTTCTTCCTCAGCTGGGATCATTTAGAGCCCTTTTAAGATGCATTTAAACTGCATTTTGGAGGTTCAAACTTGGGGGCTCCATTAAAGGCCATCATATGAAGAGAAATCCTGAGATGTTTTCCTCAAGAAACATAATTTCTTATCGACTGAGAGAGACGAGAACTCCGGTTGTACCTTTACCTGCTGGTGTCTGTAGGACAATGTTTCTTTAGAAAAACAAGTGTTTTATACACTTTCTCGTTGTTTAAGTTTTGTACTACAAGTTTTTTTCACGTCCAATATTTTGAGGAGACACTGCCTCCCTTGCCTCCTCAAAGGAAACGCCCCTGACATATATATCAAATGCTATGCAAAACAAAATGGCTCATTTTAACATAACATATGATTGTGAGTAGCTTGTATCGTATAGTGTGACAAATGAATAGCTATTTGTGATCACTCCATTATTGACAAGCCTGCAGACCAAAGCTGCGACATGAGAAAATCAATTAACATGGCATGGAACAAGATTCATCTGTCTAAGCTGGTAGAAATGTCTGAAGGCAAAACATTATCTTCTTTTCCAGTCTTCACTATGATCTTTGGTTCCACATTAATTAATGTGGATATTAATTTGACCCTCATGTTCACTCAGAGGGACATCAAATTTTGTCAGCATTTACCCTCATGTCATTTTGAACTTGTATGACTTTCTTTTTTCTGTGTTCCACATGAAAGTAGATTTTTCAAAATACACAATGTTCCAAAGATAAAAAGTCATACAGGTTTGGAACGACAAAATAAATTTTCATTTTTGGGTGAACTATCCCCTTCATTTTCCCTACAGTTCAAATATGTATTAATCCAGCAATGACTGCTGTTCTCTTTGTCCTCACTGATCAGGTGGCACAACTCTCGCCCTACGGTGACAGTATGATCAGTCTTTGTCTCTCATGACCGCTTCTTTATTGATTTATGGAAAGGACCGTTTTAATTCAAACACTGCCAGGCGAATAGATTCCAGAGGTTATTTGGTCTGAATATCTCATGATTAATGGCAGAATAAACATGTTTCTTTTGTGCCGTATGGGTATTAATGTTTTAGACGTTTAAAACCCTAGTGTACATAAAGGGATAGTTCACCCAAAAACGACAATTCTCTCATCATTTACTCATTTGTTGTTTCATTGAATGCACAAAACAATGTTCCTCAGAAGAAACAAAGTAATACAGGTTTGGCGCCACACAAAGGAGAGTAAATGATGACAGAGTGTTCATTTCCTGGGTAAACGATCCCTTTAACTGTGAAAAACCTAATAAGCTTTATAACCACTAAGTTCCCTGCTGGCAACCATTGTACAATTCACTATAATTCAATTTTCCCCAACCCTTTCGGCTACTTTTTCACTAAACATGGTCTTTTTTCCCTCACATGGTTGATTTTTTCCACCCTCCCTTTTTCTTGTGATCCCATGGCTCAAGGGGATCTATTACTAAAGCCCCAAACCCACAAAAGCTATGTAAAGCTGGAGGGTGTGCCATCAAGTAATGAGGACAGAAAGTGCCTGTACAGCAGATTGCATATAGACGCATCCTGAACAAGGATTCTGCAGTTCCAACAATAGCCATTTAAGTAAGAGGCATCGGGTCTGTAGCCCAGCTTCTCATGACGTAAAACGTGTGATTGTTCGATCTGTTTTGACTGCTATTACCTCATCTTTATGGAGAATAGTAAGTTTGTTAAAGTTTAAAACGCTAAGTTGGAGGGTGAACCGTCTTGCTCAGCAATTATTAGCTGCTTAATGTGGCCATTCGTATTGATCTCAGTTATGTTTCTGACAGGAAGTGTAACCTGAACACATTTACTGAAACACTGGCGTTTTTGCATTAGAGCCCAGGACAGCTACTATTAGATGAGCAGGCATTTCTGTTAGTCAGAACTATGAAAAGAGTTAGAGAAAGCTGATACCCTGTTGACCATGTTTCATCTCTTTGACTGGCCTCATGTTTCCCTCAAGGATATTCAGTACTGACATGTGTTTTAATTCTGTGCACCAGACAAGTTCACAAGTCTCTGCCATGGAGTCTCAAGTGTGTCACAGACTAAGTCAAGTCATTTTTCACAAGTATATGTGATATATATTTACATCTCAAATCCATTATAGGTAATGTACCTTATTTTTCCCGTAAGAGCGAGCGCGGCCATTTTGTAATTTGTTTTTTTTTGGGTCTGGCTTCTGGTCTCATCCACGTCCAGCTATTTTTAGGTGTACAAAACAGTTAATTTTGCTGCTTGATATTGCAAATTGGTGTGTCTTACCATATTATTTTAATGTATTTTGTTAATCACCATTTACTGCATGTTGATATTCTTCTCGTCATTTCTCTATAGCGGCTAATAAACCAGAAATCTCGCCATTAGGCTTACTTTTACGATGAAGAATAAGGTGGATAAAGTTTAAGATTAAAAAGTATTGTTGATATTACAAATTGCTTGTGATGTTCCTTATTTGTAAGTCACTTTTTAGATAAAAGTGTCTCCTAAAGCATGGGTTTTGTGGGTAGTTAATGAAAAAATGGCAAGTTATTTTACTCCATTGACAGCCATAGTTTTATGTTTCTCTTCAGGTTTATATGCATAGTTATATATGTCACAGTTAAATGGCTACTGCTCTAAGTTAATTTTCTTAAAGTCAAGTTTTCAATAGCCTATAGTTTTTAGTTTAATTAAAAAAACTACACTCTTAAAAAATGCCGGATTAAAAACAACCCATCAGGTAAAATATGGACAGCTATTGGGTTGTTTTGACCCAGTGGTTGGGTTAAATGTTTACCTTCTGGGTGGTTTTATTTAACTCAGCTATTGCTTAAAAATTTCCATAATTCTTGCTTAAAATGAATCAAAAAATACAACCCAGCGCTGTGTGAAATATGGACAAACCCAGTGGTTGGGTTAAATGTTTACCTTCAGGGTGGTTTTATTTAACTCAGCTATTGCTTAAAAATTTCCATATTTCTTGCTTAAAATGAACCAAAAAATACAACCCAGCGCTGTGTGAAATATGGACAAACCCAGTGGTTGGGTTAAATGTTTAACCTAACCCTCTGGGTGGTTTTATTTAACTCAGCTATTGCTTACAAATTACCATGTTTCTTGCTTAAAATGAACCAAAAAATACAACCCAGAGCTGGGTGAAATATGGACAAACTCAGCGGTTGGGTTAAATGTTTAACCCAACCCTCTGGGTAGTTTTATTCAACTCAGCTATTGCTTAAAAAAAGACAATATTTCTTGCTTAAAATGAACCAAAAAATACCAATACAACCCAGCACTGGGTGAAATAAGGACAAACTCAGTGATTAGGTCGTTTTGACCCAGCGGTTGGGTCAAATGTTTAACCCAACCTTCTAGGTGGTTTTATTTAACTCAGCTATTGCTTAAAAATGATCATGTTTCTTGCTGGGTTGAAAACAACCCAGTCGCTGAGTTTGTCCATTTCACCTGCGATGGGTTGTATTTAATACAGCATTTTTTAGAGTGTATAAACTATACTTATCACAAATTTCTTGCTCATTTGTAAGTCACTTTGAATAAAAACATCTTCTGCATTTAAAATTACCATATTTCTTGCTTAAAATTAACCAAAAAAATACAAACACAACCCAGCACTGGGTGAAATAAGGACAAACTCAGTGATTGGGTTGTTTTCATCCAGCGGTTGGGTTAAATGTTTCTTGGTAGTTTTATTTAACTCAGCTATTGCTTAAAAATACCATATTTCTTGCTTAAAACAAACCAAAAAATACAAATACAACCTAGCGCTGGATGAAATATAGACAAACCCAGCGATTGGGTTGTTTTGACCCAGCGGTTGGGCTAAATGTTTAACCCAACCTTCTGGTTAGTTTTATTTAACTTAGCTATTGCTTAAAAATTACCATATTTCTGGTTTAAAATACAAATACAACCCAGTGCTGGATGAAATATAGACAAACCCAGTGATTGGGTTGTTTTGACCCAGTGGTTGGGCTAAATGTTTCTGGGTAGTTTTATTTAAATCTGCTATTGCTTAAAAAATACCATATTTCTTGCTTAAAATTAACCAAAAAATACAAATACAACCCAGCACTGGATGAAATAAAGACAAACCCAGCGATTGGGTTGTTTTGACCCAGCGGTTGGGCTAAATGTTTCTGGATAGTTTTATTTAACTCAGCTATTGCTTAAAAGATATCATATTTCTTGCTTAAAATTAACCAAAAAATACAAATACAACCCAGCGCTGGATGAAATAAAGACAAACCCAGCGATTGGGTTGTTTTGACCCAGCGGTTGGGCTAAATGTTACTGGGTAGTTTTATTTAACTCAGCTATTGCTTAAAAGATATCATATTTCTTGCTTAAAATTAACCAAAAAATACAAATACAACCCAGCGCTGGATGAAATAAAGACAAACCCAGCGATTGGGTTGTTTTGACCCAGCGGTTGGGCTAAATGTTTAACCCAACCTTCTGGTTAGTTTTATTTAACTTAGCTATTGCTTAAAAATTACCATATTTCTTGTTTAAAATGCACCCAACCTTCTGGGTTATTTAATTTACTCAGCTTTTTTTTTTTAAATGACCATATGTTTTGGGTTGTTTTGACCCAACGGTCGGGTTACATGTTTAGCCCAACCTTCCGGGTAGTTTTAACTCAACTGTTGCCTAAAAATTGACATATTTCTTGCTTAAATTGAACCAAAAAATACAAATACAATCCAGCGCTGGGTGAAATATGGACAAACCCAGTATTAGGGTTGTTTTGACCAAGTGGTTGGGTTAAATGTTTAAATGTTTGGGTTAATTTTAAGCTAACCATACAGGTCCTTCTCAAAAAATTAGTATATTGTGATAAAGTTAATTATTTTCTGTAATGTACTGATAAACATTAGACTTTCATATATTTTAGATTCATTACACACAACTGAAGTAGTTCAAGCCTTTTATTGTTTTAATATTGATGATTTTGGCATACAGCTCATGAAAACCCAAAATTCCTTTCTCAAAAAATTAGCATATCATGAAAAGGTTCTCTAAACGAGCTATTAACCTAATCATCTGAATCAACTAATTAACTCTAAACACCTGCAAAAGATTCCTGAGGCTTTTAAAAACTCCCAGCCTGGTTCATTACTCAAAACCGCAATCATGGGTAAGACTGCCGACCTGACTGCTGTCCAGAAGGCCATCATTGACACCCTCAAGCAAGAGGGTAAGACACAAAAAGAAATTTCTGAACGAATAGGCTGTTCCCAGAGTGCTGTATCAAGGCACCTCAGTGGGAAGTCTGTGGGAAGGAAAAAGTGTGGCAGAAAACGCTGCACAACGAGAAGAGGTGACCGGACCCTGAGGAAGATTGTGGAGAAGGACCGATTCCAGACCTTGGGGGACCTGCGGAAGCAGTGGACTGAGTCTGGAGTAGAAACATCCAGAGCCACCGTGTACAGGAAATGGGCTACAGGTGCCGCATTCCCCAGGTCAAGCCACTTTTGAACCAGAAACAGCGGCAGAAACGCCTGACCTGGGCTACAGAGAAGCAGCACTGGACTGTTGCTCAAATTTTGCATGTCATTCGGAAATCAAGGTGCCAGAGTCTGGAGGAAGACTGGGGAGAGGGAAATGCCAAAATGCCTGAAGTCCAGTGTCAAGTACCCACAGTCGGTGATGGTCTGGGGTGCCATGTCAGCTGCTGGTGTTGGTCCACTGTGTTTTATCAAGGGCAGGGTCAATGCAGCTAGCTATCAGGAGATTTTGGAGCACTTCATGCTTCCATCTGCTGAAAAGCTTTATGGAGATGAAGATTTCATTTTTCAGCATGACCTGGCACCTGCTTACAGTGCCAAAACCACTGGTAAATGGTTTACTCACCATGGTATTACTGTGCTCAATTGGCCTGCCAACTCTCCTGACCTGAACCCCATAGAGAATCTGTGGGATATTGTGAAGAGAAAGTTGAGAGACGCAAGACCCAACACTCTGGATGAGCTTAAGGCCGCTATCGAAGCATCCTGGGCCTCCATAACACCTCAGCAGTGCCACAGGCTGATTGCCTCCATGCCACGCCGCATTGAAGCAGTCATTTCTGCAAAAGGATTCCCGACCAAGTATTGAGTGCATAACTGAACATAATTATTTGAAGGTTGACTTTTTTTGTATTAAAAACACTTTTCTTTTATTGGTCGGATGAAATATGCAAATTTTTTGAGATAAGAATTTTGGGTTTTCATGAGCTGTATGCCAAAATCATCAATATTAAAACAATAAAAGGCTTGAACTACTTCAGTTGTGTGTAATGAATCTAAAATATATGAAAGTCTAATGTTTATCAGTACATTACAGAAAATAATGAACTTTATCACAATATGCTAATTTTTTGAGAAGGACCTGTATAAACCATACTTATCACAAATTGCTTGTGACATTTCTCATTTGTAAGTCACTTTGAATAAAAACATCTTCTACATGACTAAATGTAAATATACAACTTTCCAAGTCAAGTCCCAAGTCAGTTTGTTATGAATCCAAGTCAAGTCTGAGGACAGTTTATTTGAAACTAAAGGTTGGTTTACACTGACCCAACATTTCAAACACTCGACTCAAAGTTGACTGCTGTATTTATAGTCTGTAAATATAACTGTCATGCTCAAACAACCCAACAACCACCAACAGGGATAATACACTGATCCAACAATACCTAACAACCACTGGAATTTGGTGCTTGTTGGCACTGTGTGAACGAGCCTCAGACTTGAGTATCCATTTCTGCTGTGAACAGAATGAAAACACCCACACAGAATGTTGTATAGAGATGTCCCACTGAGAATAAGAGATTAGGGTCAGTTATTATTGGGGTCCTGTATGTGGGCTGATTCAGCGGTTCATGACAGTAAATATAAAAGCACTTTATGGACAGGACACACAATGTACACTAGCCAACTAAAGGTTTTTTGGCATATTAGGCACAGCTCAAATTACTTCCTATCTTTCTGTCTCTCCAAACTATTGTGTTAAACAATGGGTTTGGTTGATGCAGTTCATCATTTTGATATAGAGGATTTTCTACAGTTTCTTAAGGCCTGTATAACCCTGACACCGCACCATCTCAAGAACCGGAATGTCTTTCCATCTGGACCATGTAGAGATCTGGCACAGCGGCTCTGGGTCTCTCAACCAAATCAGTTTTTATTGAAGCTCCACTGGCAGTGGCCATAAACATCCTGCTCACTCCTGTATAGCCCAGCTGTGAATTAGGGCTGGGCAATTTGGCTTAGAATCAAAATCTAGATTAATTGAACATTTTAACCCGATTACGATTAATGAACGATTATTTTATTTATTAATAAAATTATATTTAATTATATTTATATAATAATTATTTTTTGGCCCTCATAGTTCACTGACAAGTTTTGTACAGTAAATATGTTCACACATATTACAAGCGAGAGATTTTTGGATGAAGGGTGCATTACTTGATTTTAAAATAATTGAAGGAAACACACTATCTACGATCTATGATTATTAATTGAACATCAGTGTTGAACAACTGAAATTAAAGCAAGCATTGCTTAAAACGAAAAGTCACATTTTTTTTTAAATTAGTGAAAATAAATAACTTGAACTATTGGAAACAAAATAAATAATTTTCAATGTTTTTCATATTAAAAGTAGAAAATAAGCAGTATCTCCTCTAAATAAAATTACCCTTGTACCCTTGTATTACCCTTGTGTACTGTATAAATACTGTTTAAGCTCTCCATCGACATGTCGGAGGAATAACGTAACGGAGCGCTTGTGTTTTTTAAAGGGGAAGTAATTGAAATAATCTTCCTGGAAAAATTTTAACGATTATAGGTTCTGAATGTCGATTTCGATTATTTTTCGATTAATCGCCCAGCCCTACTGTGAATTATTACTAGGGGTTGCTAGAACATGCCAAAACCGTTGCACCTTTTTCCATGATTTTTTTGCTCTAGATATGTGTGGAATAAGTAAAGAGGCTTGCTGTGAAATTAATATTCAATTGAGTTTCATCCAAATATGAAAATAATTAGAATGAATGTCTCTCTCTTCCTGGTAATGTACAACACCTGTAGCCTGCTGTTAGATACACACATGCACAGAAGCACAGCAAAACAAAAGCAAGCTCTAATAGTACCCGACTGGTGATTAAAAAATTAACAGCTGTTTGAACTGGTATATTTCAGCTTTTTTGTACATTCTGCATCTTTAACCATATTGATTAACGCTTCAGGAAAGTACAAGGCTGCAATCTCAGAAGCTGTCTCTCATCTACGGCTTTATTGATTTGGATTGGACTGAGAAGGAACATAAGGGGAGGGCGTCTCGCATGTACTATCATGTAATGCCCACATGTTTCTTATGGACCTACAGTATATTCATATTTTATCCAAACCTAATGCAAACAAAACCAAAACCTAGTGAGCTGCATCAGAGGCTTTAAAAGGTAGGCTGCTTAATTATGATGTCTTCTAACATACCATGTTTTGGGCAGATTTTCCATAATGCACTGCAATTAGCTTAGTGATATACAGTTGAAATCAAAAGTTTACATACACCTTGGAGAAATCTGCAAAATGTTAATTATTTTACCAAAATAGGAGGGATCAAACTGCCCGTTTATATATAAAATTCTTTGTTTTTCAGCATTTTTGTGTATTTGAACCCTTTCCAACAATGACTGTATGATTTTGAGATCCATCTTTTTACACTAAGGACAACTGAGGGACTCATATGCAACTATTACAGAAGATTCAAATGCTCACTGATGCTTTAGAAGGATTCAAACGGTTCATTAAGAGCATTAAAAAAATTGAAGATCAGGGTAAATGTAACTTATTTTGTCTTCTGGAGAACATGTAAGTATCTGTAGCTTCTGAAGGGCAGTACTAAATAAAAAAATATATATATATTTAGGCAAAATGTACACAAACTCATTCTGTTCAAAAGTTTACACCCCTGGCTGTTAATGCATCGTTTTTCCTTCTGAAGCATGGGTGAGTGTTTAACCTGAAAAATGCTGAATACCCAAAGAATTTGTGGCACATGAAGGTCTTTTCTTAACAAAAAACAAAAACAAAACAAAAACATCTGTGGATCATTCAGGTAACAACCTAGTATTAAGAATCAAGTGTATGTAAACTTTTGAACAGGGTCATTTTTGTAAATTCAACTTATAATTTCTCTTGTGGTCTATATTTAAACAACTTTTATTTTAAATATCTTTTTCAGGTCAGTACTAAATAAAAAAATAACATGCATTTTGTATGATCCCTCTTATTTTGGTAAAATAATATAATATTTCGGTAAAATTTCGTAGATTCTGCAAGGTGTATGGAAACTTTTGACTTAAACTGTATATTCAGTTTATATACATTTATGTCAGGCGCGTTTCCTCTGAGGAGGCAAGGGAGGCAGTGCATCCACAAATTATTGGACGAGAAAAAAAATTGCACAAAAATAAAACAACGCAAATATTACAAAATATAAAATTAAAAAAGTGAATAAGTCACTTGTTTTTCTCCTCCCCTGAGCCAATTAAATTTTAACAGGCCCCTTAAAGCATGCGGTGAGTTTGGTATTGGGTAATTGAGAATAAATGGGGGAAAGTCATGTGAGAGGAGGCAATGCCTGATTGGATATGATTGGTTCATGCGATAAATCCTGCCTTTTGTGGTTGTGCGCATTCCGTGTTCACTAATCAGTCTGAATCAACAATATAATGGCGTTAATGGAAAGTCTAATTAAAAAAGTAACTGAAATTTTCAGGTAGAAAGCTTGAGAGCTAGAAACTCTATTGCAGGGATCATCAAATCTGGCCCATGAGATCCATTTTCCTGCAGAGTTTAGCTCTTACCCTAATCAAACACACCTGAGCATGCTAATCAAGGTCTTCAGGATCATTAGAGAATAACAGGTAGGTGAGTGTGATCAGGGTTGGAGCTAAACTCTGCAGCGCATTGGCCCTCCAGGGTAAGATTTGAGGAACCCTGCTCTATAGTATTGTGTTGTTAGCATGGCAACATGATATTAAACGTTAGTGAAATCAATTGCTAGTTGAGTCTCAAATTGGGTGCAGAGTGGTATTTGCGTACTGCACAGAGGTGCCATCTACATAGAGTGTACTAAATCACTCACTTATGATTTTCCATGAGGGTTAGAATGCTCTCTATGTAGGCAGTTGGCATCAAGGCAACTCACTAGATTTTGCACCAAAGCTACTGTCTGTCACCATAGAGATTTACTGCAGAACTGCTACAGTCAAGCACAGCTCAGATTGAGAGATTCAGTCAGTGTTATCTTCAACACCAGCAGACCTCACTGTAGCCGAACAGGGCCATCTACAGGACATGACTAAACCGTCTCTATCATGCAGCACTTGTTCTGTTAGTCCTCTATAGGAATGCATTAGGCATTGACTCTTGTCCAAGGACATCACTGAAACCTGTTCACTCAAATCTCTAACATCCATTACAAAGCACGCTTTTATAAATGACAGAAGCAGGCGAGCCATTCATAAGCCAGCATACATTTAAATATAAAGTCATTCATTCTGGAAACACTTTTATCCACAGCCAAATAAGCATCTCAAGAACAAGGCAGACAGAGAAAGAGGACACACACATACACCTGAGACATATCACACACATTAAGCATACAGACAAAACAAAAAGCTGGGAAATGATTTGCATTCAGTGTGAACTGACAGATGTCAGGTGTGAGGGTGGAGATAATTTATCATCAGGCTTACCTGATATTATTGGCGCCAAACGAAAAATATCAGACAAACGGCTGTTTACTGTCTCATATGGTGAGTCCTCTAGCAAGTCGTTGGCTGGAAGATACAGTAAACACCAGCAAAGTAGCAAGTAAGAACCCAAACTGTTTACATGTAACATTCTTAGAACCAGCACTTTTGATCCTGTCCATATTAAAACTATGGTTATAAAAGTTTTTAATTATTTTAACTGCATTTCCAAGAGTTTAAGTGTCTACCAAAGCATTATATTGGATTCTGTTCACCCTGAATCTGCTCACCCTGTAAACTTTGGTATATACTCCAGAAGATGCGCAGACAGTTTTTCTCTTTCTTCATTCCTCTCCTACACTTGCAGTCGTACAGAGGACTTTGCTTCATGGACTCTATGGCGTTTCGGCACTCGTCCTGCGCCTCCGGTTCAGCCAGCATGCTGAAGTTACCGGCTCTACCGGCCACACACTGTCTCATGGTTCGGTACTTAGTGCTGCAGCCGTACTTCGCCAAACACTGTTCATGAGCCCTAACGCAGTCCAGCCGAACCGACCGAGACTGTGCAATCGCATCTGCCTTTGAGAAGTACATTAAATCTGTGAAAAGCAAAGTTACAGATGTGAATAAGACAATGGCAAAACTGCCTGGCACATTGTAACCACGATTTATTTACAATTAACGTGTATTTATAATTAAGGTGATAGCACTTACCTAGTTACTTTACTGGACCCAATTCAAACAAATAGAGACAACTTATATGATAAAAGACAAAAACACTATTTTGATTTTTTCTATATAATTAAATATATAATACTAATAACAACAATCATCATAATCATAAAATAAAAAAATATATAGCCTAACATATATATGTAAGCTTTTTTCAATATTTGACAATTGTTATTACTGATGTAGTGCGCACACAAACACTGGAAAAGATGCATCTCAACTTACCAAGGACAGGCAACATTATCCAGAAAGTTGCGAATATCATTGTCGCTTTATTCAGATCCGTTCAGAGAGCAAAGAAACTGGTTATATACGACATAGAACAATTTCCACAATAAATCCATTGCGCGCCAGCTGCGCACTGGTGAGGAACAAGTGATCAGACATCATATACACATCCGGACAGACTCCAACAATTGCTCAGTGCTGCTCTGATGGACACACCCCACGAGAACAGAATAAAAACCAATACTGGGAGTTCCGATATTACGATTAAAACACTAACATCGCCACATTGCGTTATATTTAGCTTTTGAAATCTTCTTTATCATATCTTCAGCAGTTCAAAAACATCGGTTTGTGTTAAAAAACGTAGTCTATATGAACATAAATGAACATTCCAAAATTATTATACAAAGTTCATGTCAGTCCACATCAACTGTCAGCGTGTGCTGTTGCGCGCACAGTTGCTCGACAATAGCTGTGGATGTAAGGTCGAAGTACGCGCACTAAGTGTGAAGATACTGCGCATGTGCTCGGATCTCTAGAAGGTCGGTGTTTTTGGCTCAGACGGACAGTGAATATTCGCTGATTAGGCACCATTAAGCACTTTACTTAATAAGAATTATCCAAAGACTGTCCAAGCGTAAATGGAATCCACTTTGTGATCTATATCTGACACACTGTGTGCGAAATATTCACTGTCGACGTTTTTACCACTTTTAGTTGTGGTTCGTCTCGCAAACACATTGTTCTTTGACTTTCCTTCTGAGTTTCAAGACGTTGCGAACAAAATACTAACCATTTTTTGAGTTTTTAATGTGTAAACCTATAACGTAATGTTTTTGTGCCCTCCGACACAGACAACGATTTAATCACTGATGTTATGTTTACCTCAGGCAAAGCCGTCTGTTTAGTGCACGCTAACCAGTGTTAACTTGTAATCTTAAGTTTTGCAGGTACTGAAATGTCTGAAAATGCTGTTGAAACTTACTCTTATGTGTAAAAGAATACACAAGAGCACCAACCTTTTAACCTCCTTAGTTGTTGCAAACTACATATAACGTTAAGAGCAAGTATGTCGTCAGTACAGTTTGTTTACTGCTCATAATGAATCAGTCACGTATAGGCTACATGTATCTAACTTTCCCACTTTCTTCATTTAAGCTTCTGGTATGAAAAAAAAATCATTTATAACGTTTTATTTCTTACTTCATTGTATGGAGGAATTCAGAGCTTGAGCGCCACCTGTTTACTGAAGACTAGTATGACAGTTGCCCTTTCAAATCAATGCAGTGTATGCATGAATACATTTATCAGTTGCATATAGAATTAAAAAAACATATCCTAGTTTAAATTTAAAATGTATAAAATGTACTAAATGACAAAATCATGTAACATAATGTCATGTATGAATCAGTAAATAAGTAAAACAAAGCATGTACATCTCCAGACATAGGCTACTAGTTACATCTGCATCTTATGTATTTTTTTTTATTTCCCTGATTGATCCATAAATGTTCATCTAATCATGTTACCTTTGTGTATATCGTAAACTGATTGCTCTTGACTTGTTAACAAGCTTCATTCCACTGAAATCAAATCAAGATCAATTTCCTCTCTTAACTGAAATTTTCAAAAACATGAAGAATTAATTACACAAAACCCAAAATCATTAGCTAGCAATTGCTTGACATGATAAACCAGTCAGACTGATGAGATTGCAAAGGCATACTGAACTTGATTAGAAACTCGATACAAGATCAATACTCACCTTTAGGTTGTGTACAAAAGACTAACCATCTAGGAAATGAGATCTGTTGGATTTATTGTCAGTTAATCAAAGCCATTGCCGGATACCGATGGATAATGCGAATAACAGCATCACACAAATGATGCACCATTGATCCAGCCATGCTTTTGCAGACAATTACCTTTGTATTGAGAGCTGACAATAAATCCATCCAGGAGACAGAAAACATGTAGCTAAAACATTTCCTGAATGGATTTTGCTGACTCTAACTGATGATTCTTTTACATTCTGTTACCTTAATCTGTGTAACCATTACATTGACCAGTAATTAATAAGAACTTGTGGCAATTATGAATTATGTATTGGTGAATACTACTCCCCAGCTTGTAAATAATTAAGATCTAAAAGTAAATCCTGCTTATTTAGATCTAAAAGTAAAGATGCTTATTAAGGTTTAATGTACAGTGTCTTATGAAAGTATTCATACCCCTTCACGTTTTATGTTGCTGCCTTATGTTAAAGTGTTTTAAATTAATTTTTGTTTCACATCAGTCTATACTCCTTGCAACATAATGACAAAGCCAAAACAGAACTGTCACAACATCATACATTTATTAAAAATAAAAAAAACTGAAATAAGTACATTGCATAAGTATTCATACCCTTAACTCCGTACTTTGCTAAAGCACATTTACAGCCTCAGGTCTTTTTGGGTATGATGAAACAAGATTTACACATCAACGTTTGGCAATTATATGCCATTCTTCTCCTCACCACTTCACCTCTCAAGCTCTGTCAGCTTGGATGGGGTCTGGCAGACATTTTTAAGGTTTCTCTAGAAATGTTTGATTGGGTTCAAGCCCAGGCTCTGGCTGGGACACTCAAGGACATTCACAGAGTTGTATTTTAGCCACTCTTGCTATGTGCTTACGATCGTTGTCCTGTTGGAAGTTGAACCTTCTGCCCAGTCTGAGGTTCTGAATGCTCTGGACTGGGTTTTCATTAAGGCTATCTGGTGCATTAAGTTTTTCTTCTACTCTGACGAGTCCCTTAGTCCCTGCCACTGAAAAACATTCCCACAGCATGAGGCTGATACCAGCACACTTTATTTTTGGAATGGTACTCTGCATGTGATGAGCAGTGCCTGGTATCCATCAAACATGATGCTTGGAATTAAGGTTCATCAGACCACAGAATCTTGTTTCTCGCAGTTTTTTTTTTTTTTTTTTTTTTGCAAATTGCAAAAAAAAAAAAGTGTGTTTTCATGCGTCTTCAGTGAGGAGCAGATTGAGTCTTGCCACACCACCATAAAGCCCAGATCAGTGGAGTGTTGCAGTGATGTTTGTCCTTCTGTAAGTTTCTCCCATCTGCCTATATGATCATAGAGCTCAACTAGAGTGACCATTCTTGGTCACCACTCTAACTAAGGCCCTTCTCCATCAATTGCTCAGTTTTGCCAGGAGGCCAGCTCTAGGAAGAGTCATGGTTGTTTGGAACTACATGCTTTTGTGAACCTTCAATGCAGTAGATTTTTTTCTGAACTCTTCCCCAGATGTGTGCCCTGATGAAATCCTGTCTCTGAGCTCTGCAACAGTTTTTTTTTTACCTCAGGGCTTGGTTTTTGCTTTGATATGCATTCTCAGCTTCTAGACCTTTTTTTAAAGACATATGTCTTTCCAAATCATACCCATTCAATTTAATTTGCCAAAGGTCGACTCCACTCAAAATGTAGTAACATCTACAAGCGATATGAATGCCCCCAAACTTAATTCTTAATTCAACTGTCCCAAATAAGGGTATGAATACTTATGCAATGGAATCATTTAGGTTTTTAATAAATTTGCAAAAATGTCTTTATTTCTTCAGCCGTAGAGAAATTATGTTTTTTGAGGAAAACATTTCAGGATTTCTCTCCATATAATGGACTTCTATGGTGCCCATGAGTTTGAACTTCCAAAATGCAGTTTAAATGCAGCTTCAAAGGGCTCTAAATGATCCCAGCCAAGGAAGAAGTGTCTTATCTAGCGAAACGATCAGTTATTTTCTAAAAACATTTACAATTTATATACTTTTTAATCTCTACACAGAGTACACACAGAGCTAGACAAGACGAGCATTTGAGGTTAAAAAGTATATAAATTGTAATTTCGATTTTTCGAACGTTTCGCTAGATAAGACCCTTCTTTCCTTGGCTGTGATGGTTTAGAGCCCTTTGAAGCTGCATTTTGGAAGTTCAAACTCGGGGGCACCATAGAAGTCCATTATATGGAGAGAAATCCTGAAATGTTTTCCTCAAAAAACATAATTTCCTTACGACTGAAGAAAGAAAGACATGAACATCATGGACAACAAGGGGGAGGGTACATTATCTGTAAATGTTTGTTCTGAAAGTGAACTACTCCTTTAAAGCAGTTTAACATACTGTAAGGCAGCAACATAACAAAATGTGGAAACAAATTAAGGAGTATGAATACTTTTGCAAGGCACTGTATACTTTATACATATAAATAGTTTCAACACGAAGTAAAAACACTTGATGTGTAGACTGATCACTGATTGTAGTAATTTAGACGTATAGATGGCAAAAGGCATGTTTGTTTGTGTATATGCGTTGTGCGTTTGCTTTTATCCATATGTGTATTCACATAAAAGCAGTCTCATCAAACAGAGTGCTGCAGCGCATCTCCATTTAGCTAGTGTTAAAAGGAAAATCAATGAGAGATTTGTGGCAGGAAGCCTGTATATTCTCTGTGGCCTTTTCAGTCATTCTGAGGGGGAGAGGTTTGTTCTGTTTCTACCCCACAAATCTTAACCCGCATTGGTTTGAGAGGGTAAGAATAGGGATAGCTGTAAAACTCAACCCCCAGAATAATTCTTAAGAATGTCCCTCATTCATCACACTTAGAAACACACACACACACACACAGTATGAGGGTAAGCAGTATTCTGAGACAATCGATTGAGAGTAATTTGATCCATGTCATCTGTACAGCTAATTGATTGCTCGTTTCAAAGCTATATTGGTGTGTAAGCGCATCCGGTCTGTGTAGATGCCATTACATGGTTGATCCCCATTATAATATATTAATTAGTAGAGAAAAGAAATGGCATTCATTTTCTCCTTCTGATAGCAAATGTGTTCTGTACGAACATTTGTCTTTGAACAGCTATAGGATGTAATTAAGTCACGTTTGAGGAACAGTAATTGCCAACTTTGATGGTTCCTTTTGATTACTTGATCAAAGAAAAGAAAATTGCCTCAGTTTCAGCCTGCCAGCTAATAAACTTCCACTGAAGGCCTTTGGAAACTGCAGAGGGTTTGATGGCAAAGCACACAGTTGATCAGAACTGACTGAAAATGACAGAGGAAGGAGCTGCAGTGCTGTTAAGAAAATATAAGGAAGTTTTTCGCATTTCATTCCTGTTAAAAAAACTAAAAAGTAATGTCCAGCTTTAAAATGTACCAAACAGCACAAAGTTCCTGTTTAAAAACCCATTCAAATGATTTCTTGTTAAATAACATCCAGCGCATTTTATTCAAGACTATTCCTCTACAAATTGAACGCTGACCAAATTGAAAGAATTACACGTCTCATTTACAAACTCCCGGCACTACTGACATTTCTCACAAGTGGCTTCTTTCAATTCACTCTCTTAAGTGGGTGAGTAAGTGAAGTGCTGATGAGGTTGTTGATGTCTGGACAGATTCTCCTACTCATTTTGGCCTGCTGCTCATTTCTTTGACAATTGCCCCTCTTGTCTGCTTGCTCATTTTGATAGGATGTCCTAAACTTAGTAGTGTCTGGATGTCTTCCTAGTATGCTTCAGTAGATTTCACAGTGCTTAACGTTATCACTCAGAATAAAAAAGGCACAAAGCTGTCGCTGGGATGGTACTCCAAGGTATAAAAGCTAAAATGTACACCTTTGTACTTTAATTACCCCCAAAATGCTACATATTAGCACCTTTTAACAGTGAATTTTATACCTTTTTTTTTTTTTTTTAAGAGCGTGCCACTTTTTGTCTCCTAATAATTTCATCTCAAGTTCACATTCTGGAATTCCCGACGGTAGAATAGACTGGAGAATAATATGATTAATGAACGTTTAAATATTTTGGTTTGGCTTTGCAACACAACGTGCCTTTTTGTATTCAGTAATCAGTTTCATTTGATTGCGGTTGTCTCGTTTTCATTGAAGAACCAGCTGAAACAAAACTAATGGAAGATGGGATATAATAGTGGCAGAAACAGAAAATCTGAGGAAAAGTATTTGTTTTTCTGCTTATTTATCAGAATGAATTAACTGCTGTACAATCACCGTTTGATTAGCCCAAACTCCAACGTTTCCCACAGGAAATAGGAGACGCGCTCCCTCTAGTGGTTTAACATTTCAACAACACAACATCAAGTGTAGACAAAAAATAAGGACTGAACTAGGTTCTAATTAAAATAGGTAAGTAGGTGTAAGTCTATGAAATGGTCTTACCGTTGTAGAATGAATACAACCCAGTCTATTAAAATAAATATGTGTGTAAACATGTCAAATAAATAAATATTTTACCCAGAGTTGGGATGTGTAAACAGCTTGCCAGTAGATGGCAATGTTGTACAGTTTGTCATGTATTACGCATGACGTAGCAAACAATACTCTGCAAAGACATTTGCTGTCTGTGCACCATTCTGAAGATGGCAGATTTATTCAACACTTGTAGCACACTTTTAACAGTCATTAGTCAATGCTCAGAAGGTTAGCCATTTCGATGGAATTATATATTATAGAGAAAACGTGAACTAAACTAATAGTTTACACAATTACAATTTCTTAAGTGTTTGCGGTGTTGTTACATGCTATATATGTCAAGGTAGTACCATGGTACAGTAATGGCATCAATTAACATTATATCAATACAGTATAAAATGTTATTTACACTGTATTCGGTGGTACTTGATAAAGAATTTGAAGGTCCATGTTCAAAACATTGGATTACTATTGTACCATGTCTGATAAAAACACAACAATACCATGATGCTTTAGGGCAGTTTGTGAGCGGGTCATACTGTCTGAGGCGTCTGTGAAAATGTGATTTCTCTGTCTAGTTTCATTGCTTGTGCTTTCGTTCAGGACAAAATCCAGGATTAGGTTACAGCTGGAGTGGCACAAGCCGTGAGTTTTGAAACCAGCTTTAAGAGGAGTTAAAGGCACCGCAAAGGTCAGTAAACATCCATCCTAACATAAGTGTTTTGCTCATTGGACCACTGAAAAAGTGCTGTTTGCAATCTAGACCGGGTCTAGCTAAACTGGGATAGTGCACCGTTAAGAGACCTCCCCAGGCTTCACAAGCTCTACATAGCCATGAGTGCCACTGGACTGGTTGCCCTTGTTTTCTTGGAAAGTGACACAATTGCATGTAATGCAAAGTTCTAGTGACAGAGAGAGTCTGTGAAGATTTTTTTTGGCAAGATTCTAATTATTTATCACTGACATTTCTGCCCCACTTTTTAGAACAACTGTTGATTGACACTGCGTGTTTTAATTGCCTCCTTATCCTCTACAAGTTATTCTGCTCCAGGCTGCGTGAACAAGAAAGGGGAAATCTGAAATCCCTTGGAGGAAAGGCACCATTAATAACAACTTGATTCCAGAACGACCGGTAGTCGTTTTCTATTAATAAGTTTGTGTTACTCTAACAATGTTGTTGCTTATGTTCCTGCGGTAATTAAGTTGAAAGTTGGAAGTGACAGCGCCCACTGAGGAGCGATGTTTATTCAAGTTGGTTTTAAGCTGAAGTTAGAATACCACACTCGACTGATTGTTGTGCCCACCCCAGGTACTCTTAATACTCTGATTTGTATTCTTCCCGCATGGTTAATTACCTCTGACATGATTGCACATATAATGTGACATGCAAGGGCAAGTGAAGGCAGATCTTTCTATGTCCTTACTCTGCCTTCCAGAGCATTGAGGGGTGGGCTTCGTATTGCGGCTTGTTACCTAACACGACAACCGCGACCGTCGATTTGATGAGGCTGTAAACGTGACCAAATGGGAAAAGAGAAGGCTTTTGGAAGAGTAGCTGCTGATGCATTCATTTCTGGTGCGGGTCTTTTATGCGTCCATCTTGCGAGTGCAAATATAGGGATTTCACAGGAGGCCCTGGCCATTTCTGTTGACATGCTGTGGACTTAAATCTTCAGAGCGTGTGATATTTTTAAGGTTATATCACACTTGTGTCCTCGACTGACTTCAAAAGGGAATATTTCAGCAGCTCAGAGAATCAAAAAAATAAAATGCACAACACTCAAATAATCTTTTCCTATATTCATGTATTTTAAAATGTAATCTATTCCTGTGATGGAAAAGCTGAATTTTCAACATCATTACTCCAGTCTTAAACATCACCTGATCTTTTAGAAATCATTCAAAGATGCTGATTTAGTGCTCAGTTATTTTTGATGATTATAAGTAATCAGTTAATAATAATCTATTATCTAAAAGAAATCTTTTAGAACATTATAATTTAGGAAATTATAATATAATCTTTCATTTTTTTATTAAAAAAATTGTACCCCAAATTTGTGTAATATTGATTTTTTTTAATTCCACACTATTTAAAATAACTGCTTTTTATTTGAATATATTTTAAAATGTAATTTATTCCTGTGATCCAATCTACATTTTCAGCATCATTACTTCAGTATTCAGTGTCACTTGATCCTTCAGAATCATTCTAATATGTTAATTTGCTGTTCAAGAAATATTTATTATCATTATTATTATTACAAATATTTAAACCAGTTGAGTACATTTTTTTCCAAGATTCTCTGATAAATAGAAAGATCCAAAGATCAGCATTTATCTGAAATAAAAAGCTTTTGTAACATTATACACTATACCATTCAAAAGCTTGGAGTCAGTATCACATATATATATATATATATATATATATATATATATATATATATATATATATATATATAATACAGGGGTTGGACAATGAAACTGAAACACTGGCCAATATAATGTTGGAGGTTTCATGGCTATATTTTTGCAGCCTGGTGGCCAATCTTCACTGATTGCACATTCCACCAGTAAGAACAGGTGTGAACGTTGACTATGTGCACCCAATGGTTCAGACATTGTACTCTGAAGGTGGTACCATGTATCAGGATGATAATGCACCAGTACACACAGCAAGACAGGTGACAGAGTGGTCTGATGAACAAGAAAAGTGAAGTTGGACATCTCCCATGGCATGCATAGTCACCAGATCTGAATATTATTGTGCCACTTTGGGGTGTTTTGGAGGAGCGAGTCAGATAACATTTTCCTACACCAGAATCATATAGTGACCTGACCCCTGATCTGCAAGAGGAGAATGGCTCAAAATGCCTTTGGCAGCTGTGCAGGACTTGTATATGACAATTCCAAAGACGAAATGCTCTATTGGCCAAAAAAAGGAGGCCCAACACCATACTAACTGTGGTCTAAAACCAGGTGTTTCAGTTTCATTGTCCAACCCCTGTAAATCTGCATTGTTTATCCTTTAGCTCTTTCATTCAAAAAATTCACAAATTTCTAACCTTTCATTGAAGTAAAACGATGGAAAATTGGGAGGATATCTCATTATGAAATAAATGTTTTTCTCTAGTTCACGTTGGCCACAATTATTGGCACCCCTAAAAATTTGTCTAAGTAAAATATCTATAAAGTATATTCCCATTAATATTACAATTGTTTTAGCCACCAGGATGGTTAGGAGTATAAAATTATCCAGTCATGACTTTCTGTTCCACAGGATTATAAATATGAGGAACACAAAAGCCAAATTCCCTTAATCATGCATTAGAAGGAGTAAAACGAAAAGAATGTAGTTCTGATGTGCAGAACAAGTTTGTTGAGCTTCACAAAATAGAAAGTGGCTGTAAGAAAAGAGCTAAAGCATTGAAAATCCCCATTCCCACCATCAGGACAATTAAGAAAGTCCAATCAACTAAAGATGTTATAAATCTGCCTAGAAGAGGACGTGTGTCTATATCATCCTAATGCACGATAAGGAGGAGAGTTTGAGTGGCCAAAGACTCTCCAAGGATCACAGTTGGAGAATTGCAGAAAATTGTTGAGTCTTGGGGTCAGAAAGCCTAAAATAAAATGATCAAACAGCCCCTACATCACCACATGTTGTTCCAGAGGGTTTCAAGAAAAAATCCTCCTGGCTCACCCAAAAACAAACTCCAGCATATTCACTTGTCAGACATGATTGGAACTTCAAACAGGACTGGCTTCTATGGTCAGATGAAAATAAAAATGAGCTTTTTGGCAGCTAACCCTCCAGATGGTTTTGGTGCAGACAGGGATAAATGCTGGGTCTTTAATGTTGTGGACCTATTTTCTGCCGGAGGTCCTGGACATCGTGTTTAGATACATGGCTTTATGGATTCTATCAAATACCAGCAGATAAAAAATCAAAACCTGACTGCCTCTGTTAGAAATCTTATAATGGGCCATGTTTGCTTCTTCCAGCAGGACGATGATCCAAAACACACATCAAAATCAACACAAAATTGCGTCACTGAGAACAGAATGAAGCTTCTACCATGGCCATCCCAGTTCCCTGACCTGAACCCTGTATAGAAACTGAAGAGAAGCACCACCAACATGAAGCTGTGAAAAGAGAGATTCTGTTTGAAGGAATGGCCTCTGATCTCTTGTCAGGTGTTCTCCATACTCATTAGACAGTGTTATAGAAAACTCAGAACTGTTATCTCGGGAAAATGACGTTGCTATAATTGGGTGCCAATAATAGAGGCCAACGTGAACTAGAGAAAAACATTTATTTCATAGTGAGATTTCACCCCTAGGTTCTATTGATTTACTTCAATGACAGGTTAGAATTTTGTGAATTTTTTGAATGAAAGATCAAAAGGATTAATTATGCAGATTTATTTTCACATCCAATTTTGCTCATATTTACCAAGGGTGCCAATATTAGTATATATATATATATATATATATATATAT
>NC_133382.1:26989360-27020683 GCF_049309525.1 Garra rufa | reverse complement strand
TACCTTGAACTGGAAAAAAACAGTTCAGGCAGAGCAAGAGGAGACGAGCATTTGAGGTTAAAAAGTATAAAAATTGTAATTAAAACAAAAAACGAGAGTTTCGCTAGATAAGTCCTTCTTCCTTGGCTGAGATTGTTTACAACCACATTTGGGATAGTTTAAAGCCACATTTAAACTGCATTTTGGAAAATCAAACTTGGGCCACCATAGAAGTCCACTATATGGAGAAAAATCCTGAAATTTTTTCCTCAAAAAACATAATTTTGTTACGACTGAAGAAATAAAGACATGAACATCTTGGATGACAAGGGAGTAAATTATCTGTACATTTTTTTGTTCTGGAAGTGAACCTTTAAACAGTCTGTAAATATACCTAAATGCCACTTTTATGTTCTTCTGTGCCATCTCTGTAGTGCAAAGATTAATATTACATTTTACATTACACAATAATTACACAAGGTGTCTTTGATCTTGATACCTAAAAAAATATTAGGAAACATGAAATGAGTTTAATGTTATTACAGATTATAAAATTTTAAATAAATCTGAAAGCTCATCTAAAAGTTACCCCAACTTAGAGTCTCCACAGTAAATTTTGGCCATCTCCACCACATCCCCAGCTGCAGCAAGCCCACTGATATGCCTCTTAACATCATACTTAGGAGTTTCAATATTTTTCTATTTAAAACTTGACTTTTCTGTAGTTACATTGTGTACTAAGACCGACGGAAAATGAAAAGGTGCAATTTTCTAGGCCAATATGGCTAGGAACTATACTCTCATTCCAGCGTAATAATCAAGGAACTTTGTTGCCATCAACTCTGCCAGCTGCAACTCTGCAACTACACAAACTTAGTGCCGGTCATTTTCAGGCGCTGCGTAATATCATTGCACCTGCTCCTCCATGGTACGACAGCAAAGTTTCTTAATTATTACACCGGAATGAGAGTATAGTCCCTAGTCATATCGGCCTAGAAAATCACAATTTTTTTTTTTTGTTGGTCTTAGTACACAAATAGGAAAAATATCAAGACTCTTTATTTTCATTTTTGAGCGAGATGCTTTAAGCCTTGTCTGTGAATCCAGGGGGCAATGTTTAAAGTGAATAAATAGTCTTGACAGCCTACTTACTGGAGTTTCACAACTACTGAAGAACTTTGTTCTCTCCCACCGGACTTGTGTGTGTAGGTAAGGTAAAGGGGAAAGCAGGCAGCGGACCAAAGCACTGTGAGACAAGGCGGTCTCAAACTCATTTTTTTGCCCTGTTTGCGCTTGTATTGTTTTGTACACAGCATGGTTTTTAATGATACTTTTAGGGAGGACAACCCTCAGATCCTGAGTTATGCTAGTCTGGTGCAGTCAGTGTATGAATCTTGGTTATATTCAAAGCATCTTCTCAGCAGTACTTCATTACACTGCATTAATGCAATTTCAGCATTTAATACAATTGATCCCAGAGCAGGCGGCCGATTAGCAAAGTGGACAAATGACACGCAACTGATTAGACAGTAAATGGGAAAGAAGAATGAGACTGTACTGAAAGTAAGAAGTCATGGGGAACCAAGAGGGAAACACTAGAACATGTCTGTTGGCAATGCAGGAGCATGTGGCCTTCAAAGATGAGTTATCAGTTCTTGCTACAATGAAGTAAGAACCTGAGGCAGGTATTTAAGTAGTTTGAGAGATGTGCTCAGGATCTAAGGGGGCCAGGGGTAACCCTTTTTTTGTCATCTACAATCAGAAAGAGCACCTCTGAGTCCCCGTCATCTCTCAATAAGTGGGTTATGTAGGGTACTGGGTATTTTGAGCCTCCTTGGCGTATCCTCCAAAGAGATGAATAATGTAAAATGGGCTGACTGCACTGCATACTAAGTTGTCAAAACCAGCCTCTCGCAGCTCTTTGGCTGCTGTGATGTGACATGTTTGGTAAATGCTGTAAACCCCTCTTGAATTCTTTAAAATCTGAAAATACATGCAGAGTCGTCTTTTTTTTAGTGTGACTTTCAGCTTTGTTTGATCTTTACGTTCGACTGCCGCGTGACCTAGACGCTTTAGCGTGCGTTTTGCAGAGGCCAGCTTAGTATTCGTGGCAATACCTCTGCTTCTTGATTCGAAACCGAGCAACGGTTTTTATTTGAAGCATTAACCATGGACTGAGCTGGCCTTCATCACTTGCTGTAACACCATCCATGGCTGAAATAACAAGGCTAGGGGGTGCATTTGACAACAGATGCATGCTTAAATGTGTCTCGGAAAGAACGAGAGGGCCAGACGGAAGGCTGAATAGCACAAGGTGACAGAACAAAGATGGCTCGCTGCACATTTTGTGCCAAGATGATTTACCCTCAAGAAATGATGAGATCTATGAGATGAGATTTAACCCATGTGCATCCTATACATAAGTGTTGTCTAGCGACGGAAACTGCAGTAGCAACTAGAAACATAACGATGCATGCCAAGCCGGTTGAAAATCAATAAAAATATGTGATGATTCAAGTCCTTTGAGATGTTAAATGAATCACGATTCAATTGGGGGTTGGGGTTTATATGAATGTATCACTGAGGGAAACTGTCTATCTTTTCTGAAAAGTTTAGATGACATTTTCTTTTCATCTTGTCTATGTTTAATGCATATGGGCCATTTGTGAGCAGACGTCACAGTTATGAAACTGTGGAAAAACAGTGGTAACAAATGGAGGGAAATGGGCAAAATCCACTGAATAAGAAAAAAAAAGACTTGCTGTGACTTTGGCTTTCAGAATCGGAAAAAAAGATTTTTATAGAATACCATTGTCAAAGATGCCCTATGAAGCTATGTGCAGATGTTAGCCACAGACCGGACTGATGAAAGTTAATTTAACCATAATATTTCTCCACTCTGCTCTTTCCGCCGAAAGGAAGAGGAATCTGTTTCATATTTATTCTACTTTTGTTCTTATTCTAAATAATCCTGGCTTTAAATATTATCTTCCCTACTTCCTGTGATGCACCAGCTGTGTAATATTTCCATTCTGATGGTTCTGACAATAAGAAGTTAGATGATGTCTTAAACTTTATTTGAATGATGGGTAAATATCATATCCACAAAGCAAGATATTTAAGCTCAGCTGCAGAGTATTTGCTTCTGATCAACATTCATTATTGGGTTCACTTCAAAAAGTCTCATCCAATAAAAAGCTCTGAAGACATCTCATCAAAAAAAGAAAAAGAAAGAAACCTGAATTTTACGTTTTTTTAATATGATTATTTGAATTCCCTTCCCTTTTATATGTTAAAAGCACTTTTGTGTTTGAAATGTGGGTAACACTTTACAATAAGGTTAATTAGTTAACATTAGTTAACTACATTAAAGGTTGTATCAGCGATTTCTAGCCTGAAACATAAAGTGTCAATTTCAGCTGACCTTTCATCACGATCCGCTCGCTGCCTGCCCCATAAATTGTCTGTGAAAAAACCGCGTCTCTCTGGTCAGCCTAGGGTCCGAGATATGCCAAAAAAACAATCGGCACTACCAACCTTTCCACACATAAACAAACAGTGTTCCAACCAATCAGCGTCAGGGGTTTGGCGTTGTGGACTTTCCTACTGGTGCAGGGATGTGAGGGAGGCGGAGCAAAAGTCCACAACACCAAACCCCTGACGCTGATTGGTTGGAACACTGTTTGTTTATGTGTGGAAAGGTTGGTAGTGCCGATTGTTTTTTTTGGCATATCTCGGACTCTAGGCTGACCAGAGAGACGCGTTTTTTTCACAGACAATTTATGGGGCAGGCAGCGAGCGGATCGTGATGAAAGGTCAGCTGAAATTGACACTTTATGTTTTAGGCTAGAAATCGCTGATACAACCTTTAATTAACATGAACTAAGAATGAACAGTACTTCTACAGTATTTATTAATCTTAGTTAATGTTAATTTCAGCATTTGATATTGCATTATTAAAATCACAAGTTGTGTTTGTTAACATTATTGCACTGTGAACTAACATGGACAAACAAAGAACATCTGTAGTTTATTAACCAACATTAACGAAGATTAATAAATGTAATAAATGTATTGTTCATTGTTTGTTTAAGTTAAATAATACATGAACTAATGTTAACAAATGACACCATATTGTTGTCAGGTTATCTTCTGTTTTGTAGTGTTTTCCTTTTATCCCCCCCCCCCCCGTGTTCCCATTGTTTTGGTTTGTTCCATTGTCTCCCCCTTTGGTTTAGTTTAGTTGGTTTTTCCTTGCCCATATTTGTACTTCCTCTCGTTATCTTGTTAAGTTGCCACTCCCCTTTTTCTATGTATTTATAGTCCTTTGTTCCTCACTCCCCTTGTCCGATGTTGAAGTTTCGTCGTGTTTGTTTGATTCCCTTGCATTTTGTTTTGTTGTTGTTTCAAGTTACGTCGTGTCGTTGTATCCCTGGATTTCAGTTTGTTTTCATTAAATAGTTTTGTTTGTTTCTACTCCTGCCTCCCCGTGTCTCCCTCTGGATCCTCCTTCCCTGCACAGCGTTAAAATTGTAAAGTGTTACCGAAATGTGCTATGTAAATAAACTTTGCCTTTGCCTTAAGCAAAAGGTCTACAAAATATGCAATCATATGCCATTCATACACGAAAAAATGTATTAGCCCTACAGTTACAGCATGAAATCATGATTTAAATGTATATAATCTCACAAAAAACAATTGCAAGTTTATATTGCCAAATTCAGCGAATATAATTCAAAATTCAAAGCTTATTTCTGATTTTTCTTATCAGAATTGTGAGATATAAAAATCTGAATTGTAAGATGTAAACTGGAAATGACATTTTTTACTCTTTAATTTCATGGCTTCTATAGACTGGAGAACTGTCATTTTCTGCCACCAGATTAGGTTGGCAGTTGCAGTTTCTGTTTGCAAACATCAAAATGGTCTATTAAAGTAGTTATATTGCTATATTGCTGCTGTTCCATAAGCGCCACCTGCTGTCAGGGAGTGAATTTGCCTAAATTTGTCTAGCTAAAGTCAGACCATTCTGTTTTTGCTTCGAAATTTCAAAATGATCCAATCTAATTTAAATCAAAAACTGTACATGCTGCAAGTGTTGGGTTGGCCCTAATTTTAAATAGAAAGAGCACAGGCAAAGCCAAATGAAGAGGTTTTTTGTATTTGTATTATTTATTTGTTTAATTTGGGATTTGTTTTAGATTTTCAGTTTAATTTGGTTATTTGACTTTCCAATTTCACAAAAAAAATAATTATTATTATTTATCATTTGTCTTAAATCTCATTTTGTTATAAAAAAGTGAGAAAATCGATCAAATCAGTATTGTGAATTGTATTCATTGTCATTTAAGAGAATCATTACATCCCTAGCAGCGTTGAAAATGACAAACGGTCACATCCTTTATTTTCCCTCTGACCATCAAGTCTTATATTGTCCAAAAATGTCTGTGATGGATCAATAATGGCATCATGGGTAAAATGTTATGCAAGTTCAAGTGAAGGGTTCCCTTCGAGTGACTGCCCGCAGCTTCGCTATTGACTCAGAGCGTGACAACTTCCTGACCTCCCCACACATGTCACATTAGTGTCATCTCGCTGTCTCAGTTAGGATGCCAAAAGCGTTCCCTTTGACTGTGATTGGATGACACAGAGTTTAATGAGCCAATTGGAAGGGTTATTGTCACCCTCTGACTTTTTAATCTGGAGATTGGAAATTAGCATAATTTCAGAACGTGCTGTTTAACCTCTTTCACCTTTAATAGCCATAGCTTTCTCCTTTTATTTGGTGTTATAATGAGAGTGCATTGCTCACAGCTCATTAGCCTTTGCTGACATTATCTCACACAGGAGGGCCTTGAGCAAACAGGGTGCAATCAGGCGACATTCCCAAATACACAAAGCCCCTGTAAATCCGACTGGCAGCCTTACACCGTGATATGAAAGAGCAGCCTCCAGAGCACACAGTCAGACTAATGTGCAGTAATTCAATAGCAAAGATCATATAGGTATTGTGATTTTCAGACTGTGTGCATAAAAATGAGGACTGGTTTGCAAAAGTTGGTGAGGCGTGCAAACAAGAAGATATTGAAGCATATTCTGTATGTCTGTATGTTTAAAATCTAGCATGCATTTAAATACAACAGCACCAAGTGTGCACTTGTTTTCCTAAAAATATGGGGTTTTGTTGCTTTATGAATTGCAGTTATTGCAGTCAAGCTGTTTATATCGATGGCTTAATGTTAGGAATGCAGAAAATATTGGTGCCATATTAGTCGATACTGTTGATTTTTTTATTTTTTAGTCAGTACTGGATATGTCAGCTGACACTAGATATTTAATCCTGCTCATTAGGGGCCAAGCACCAAAGGTGCCCGTTGAACTTCCTGTCTGTCGTTTTGATTTGTGTTGAAAACCTTCGTTTGTTGAAAAACCATTCGTACGATTATCACCAAAATCGAGTCAGATCATCTTCAGACAATGCTTATGCAAAGTTATGGATTTTGTGTTGATAGGCGAAACTGTTTTTGCATAGAGCTGCAACAAATTTGAGCCATGATGCCAAAATGAATCTGAGGCTTTATCTCTGCAAAGCTTGAACATATTGACACCAAACTTTGTGTGTGTCATTGTCACCTCACACTGAACACAGCTAATTGATTTGATAACAGCGCCACCTATTGGTCAAAAGTGATAATCCTTGAAATCATATTGCTATTAGTTGTATTTATGATTTTTCACCTATTTTGACTAAAATCATCTTGAAATGGCTTCAATTACTCATTGCTTCAGTTGCTCTGATGCTTGCTGCCTTGCTTGCCTCATGCTTGGCCTTGTAATTGCTGCTTTCAGCTTTATTTTCACGTATTTTTACATTTACTTTCTTTAATTAACATCCAATCAAGTTAATCTTTAAAACAGTAATAATTTAATAACACTGTAACTAAAGGTAATCTTTTGCAAATCTCAAAATGAATGTCCGTTTTTATTTTAAGTTTGAGATGCTTTTAAAAGTTTGTCAGTATTGGCCATAATTTTAATATCGGTTCATTCCTATTAAACATATATAAATAGCACTGGTATAATAAATAGCTCTATAAATTAAGATATTGGCTGCTGAACTAGAAATGTCCAATTTTTGTTTCTGATCAATATGTACAGTACTATGACACATTTTTGCACAAGATTAGCTTGGCTCAAATAGTTATCATAGCATCTGCAGTCTTCCAAGCTTGTCTTTACACTACTGTCAAATGTCAATCATCAGGTTTAGAGCAGCACTCTCTACTCGACACACTGATGGTGTGACATACGGTGGATTCTGCGCATTTCCCTCACTTACATTCGTAGGTAATTTGCCGTTAGCTCACTTAAGATTGATGGGTATGCTTATCTTGGAGTGGTGCCTAGTATGAAAATGGTTTGGGTGCGAGTCGAGAGAAGTGTGAATGGCATGATGGAGAGAAAAAAATGAATCATGAGGGATGATGATCGCTTTGGAAAAGTTTTTTTTCCCCCCATCAGAACTGTTGGAACATTAATTAGAGCCCTTGTAAGTGGCGTGTTGAACACTAGGGGAAAACATATTATAAATCAGCCCTCTTCCATAATTTGGTTAGAAATGCTAGCAATTATAGCACAGATGTGCACAATATGGAAATTTAACATCAATTAACTATTCAGTTGATGTGATTCACTCACCAAATTGAGTGAGAGAGTGTGTAATGTCAATGGCAATCTGGACGTCCTTTTAATAGTGTTAATAGCTGGGAGCAGCTTGTTGTCTCCAGTACAAGCTGGAGAGACTGTAGTGTACTTTATCACTCAATCCCGCTCGAGTCTGGAGCCAGGGATGCATGAATAAGAAACGAGAGCTGGCTGCTGCTGTCTTTCAGAGCTGTTGTGCATGGTAGGCGTGTGTATAATGTGCCTATAGTGTTTGCAGAGGGAAATCTGGACCCCTGAATTCTCATTTGAGCTAAAATATTGAGACGGCGCCAAGATCTGTTCTATGCTTGACATATCCTATTCACTTTGGATTTGATCAGATGTTGGGGAGACATATTCAAAATGTTCAGAGACAATCTGGCTTTTTCATGAGACTTCTAACATCTGTTTGAATGTGTCTTTACATAATGCATCTGCGTGTCCACAGGGATTCCCCCCTCGCTCCCGCATTCCGGCTCTCATTCAAGCTGTCAGACTTCTCTGAACAATTCAATGCAAGTACTTTTAAGGACACCGCAAGTATGTGGGAGCAACTGTTTGTGGATCGGTAATGGGCTTGTTTGTTTGACTGCCAGTCTTTCTGCTTTCTTTCCGTCTTGTTGAAGTTTCTCTTCAATTAAGTTAACGTTGCCTGTCCTTCTAGTACAGGCTTTCTCAGGAGATTGTGAGTTAATGAGAACCTAATAATTAATTATGTAAGAAAATTTTTAATGAAAAATAAATGTTCAATTAATTGGAATAAAGATGAAATTGGGATATGGCTTAGTGTGATTATTAAATCGCAAAAGGCTGGAATTTAGTGTGATACACTGCCTCTTGCATAGTGAAGTGCAGCACGATGTTCGTTTACTCATGCTCAACTCATGATCTGATGTTTTCAGTTTCTCTGTTCACCTAAAGGGAACATTGAATGCAAAATTAACTTTTACATGGTGTTTGTATATAAATGAGTTTTAGCAGTATGTGGACACAACCACACAATGATAAACATCTATTCACTCCTTTTTTTTAATCTCCAAAAAAACTAAACAGTTAATTATCAAGCCGCTGTAGCAACAAGAGTGTCTCGTAAGCAATGCAGGTGTTTTGTAGTTGGATGTAAAAGTGTCATGACTCTGGGCTGCTGCCTTTCCCTTCGCCACACGATGTCGCTGTTTTCCCTTCCCTGCACTCACTTCTCTGATTGTTGCACCTGCCTTGATTGTCACCTGTCTTCCCCAGCTGATAACACTTATGATTTGTCTTTATATCTCCACACTTCCACTACCCTGGTGAGTCTGCATTGTTTTCATGTATCCTGGTCTCTGTGTGGTTGGTTTCTCGTCTTTCTCGTTTTTGAAGTTTATGTTTCTGACCTTGCCTTGTTTGTGTTTTGTTTGTTTGTTTGTTTATTTAATAAATATACTTTCCTGCATTTGGACCCAGACCTCCTCCTTCAAACGTGACAGAATGCAGACTCCACAGATGGGTCCAGCGGGGAGTAATTTTTTTTTTCTGAGGATGGCGGCGACGCGGCGTTGACCGCTTTCTCTGTGCTGGACGCGGCGGTGACTGCTGGCGTTCCTCTGGCGGCGAGGCCGGCTCGCGTTCCTATGGCGGCGGTGCCCGCTGACGTTTCTGTGGCGGCGGTACCCGCAGACGTTCCTGTGGCGGCGGTGCCCGCTGACGTTCCTGTGGTGGCGGTGCCCGCTCACGTTCCTGTGGCGGCGGTGCCCGCAGACGTTCCTGTGGCGGCGGTGCCCGCTCACGTTCCTCTGGCGGCGGTGCCCGCTCACGTTCCTCTGGCGGCGGTGCCCGCTCACGTTCCTCTGGCGGCGGTGCCTGCTGATGTTCCTCTGGCGGCGGTGCCCGCTCACGTTCCTCTGGCGGCGGTGCCCGCTCACGTTCCTCTGGCGGCGGTGCCCGCTCACGTTCCTCTGGCGGCGGTGCCTGCTGATGTTCCTCTGGCGGCGGTGCCCGCTCACGTTCCTCTGGCGGCGGTGCCCGCTGATGTTCCTATGGCGGCGGTGCCCGCTCACGTTCCTCTGGCGGCGGTGCCCGCTGATGTTCCTATGGCGGCGGTGCCCGCTCACGTTCCTCTGGCGGCGGTGCCTGCTGATGTTCCTCTGGCGGCGATGCCCGCTCACGTTCCTCTGGCGGCGGTGCCCGCTGATGTTCCTCTGGCGGCGGTGCCCGCTCACGTTCCTCTGGCGGCGGTGCCTGCTGATGTTCCTCTGGCGGCGGTGCCCGCTCACGTTCCTCTGGCGGCGGTGCCCGCTGATGTTCCTATGGCGGCGGTGCCCGCTCACGTTCCTCTGGCGGCGGTGCACGCTCACGTTCCTCTGGCGGCGGTGCACGCTCACGTTCCTCTGGCGGCGGTGCCCGCTGACGTTACTCTGGCGGCGAGGTCCGCTCACGTTCCTCTGGCGACGGTGCCCGCTGATGTTCCTCTGGCGGCGGCGGTGCCCGCTCACGTTACTGTGGCGGCGATGCCTGCTCACGTTCCTCTGGCGGCGATGCCTGCTCACGTTCCTCTGGCGGCGGGGCCCGCTGACGTTCCTCTGGCGGCGGTGCCCGCTGACGTTCCTCTGGCAGCGGTGCCCGCTGATGTTCCTCTGGCGGCGGTGCCCGCTCACGTTCCTCTGGCGGCGGTGCCCGCTCACGTTCCTCTGGCGGCGGTGCCTGCTGATGTTCCTCTGGCGGCGATGCCCGCTCACGTTCCTCTGGCGGCGGTGCCCGCTGATGTTCCTATGGCGGCGGTGCCCGCTCACGTTCCTCTGGCGGCGGTGCCCGCTCACGTTCCTCTGGCGGCGGTGCCCGCTCACGTTCCTCTGGCGGCGGTGCCCGCTCACGTTCCTCTGGCGGCGGTGCACGCTCACGTTCCTCTGGCGGCGGTGCCCGCTCACGTTCCTCTGGCGGCGGTGCCCGCTAACGTTACTCTGGCGGCGAGGTCCGCTCACGTTCCTCTGGCGACGGTGCCCGCTGATGTTCCTCTGGCGGCGGCGGTGCCCGCTCACGTTACTGTGGCGGCGATGCCCGCTCACGTTCCTCTGGCGGCGGTGCCCGCTGACGTTCCTCCTCAGTTCGGTCACGCCCTGCCCGAGTTCCCAGGCCCTGCGCTGGTCTTGCCCAGCCTCACGGAACCTTCGTCTCCGGCCCTGCTGTTGTTGCACGGGCCTGGCCCGCCATCCCTCCCCCTGGTTCACCATTCCTCCGTACCTCCTCCCTCCAGACTTTGGGAACGTCTGGAAGCCGTTCCGTAGGGAGGGGGTACTGTCATGACTCTGGGCTGCTGCCTTTCCCTTCGCCACACGATGTCGCTGTTTTCCCTTCCCTGCACTCACTTCTCTGATTGTTGCACCTGCCTTGATTGTCACCTGTCTTCCCCAGCTGATAACACTTATGATTTGTCTTTATATCTCCACACTTCCACTACCCTGGTGAGTCTGCATTGTTTTCATGTATCCTGGTCTCTGTGTGGTTGGTTTCTCGTCTTTCTCGTTTTTGAAGTTTATGTTTCTGACCTTGCCTTGTTTGTGTTTTGTTTGTTTGTTTGTTTATTTAATAAATATACTTTCCTGCATTTGGACCCAGACCTCCTCCTTCAAACGTGACAAAAAGTGAACATTTTCTCCCAACATCAAAGCCACTGAAGACGCAATAAATTAGTTTTGTTTTAATGGTAACTCGCCACCAAATACACAAAAAAAAAAAAAAAATTGAAGAGAGGGGTTGAGTAAGCAATAGCTCATTATCATTTAGGGTGGTTTCACACTGGCACTTTTGATGCGCACCTGGGTTCAACTGACATTGGAGTTTGGTTCGTTTGAATGATGACTCAGGTGCACACCTGCAAACTGTACCTGAGTTTGCTTAACAGCAAGCGAACTCTGGTTTGGACTAGACAATCAAACCAAGTGTAAAAGCAACCTTAAAGAGACATTCACTGAAACGGGTCACTGTAAACAGAGCTGTTTTTGACAAGGTAAAAAGTTGTTGTTTTACATGACCATTGAGGAATTTTAACCAAAGTATTTTGCAGACATTTCAACTTGTGGAAAACGGGCATCCGATGTCCCCTTTAATTGTCACAATAATTTACAACATTTTTGTGGACATAAGTTTTAAGCATTTTTTTGGGACACAAAGCATTTATAAACATGCTTTTAACTAGTTAATAGTATTGTAACTTGTAGTGTAAAATGAAATTATTATAATTATTATAATTATGACTTTTTTATACAGTTGTATTATTACAATAGTAAAGCATTTCTGTCTTTACTTTTTATAATTTAAAAATAATTTTCATTTGTTGTAGAATTGCAAACACAATATATGACAAAATCATGGAGACCTATACTGTAGTAACTCATTTGAAAATAAAAATAATTAACACTAAACACAAAAAAATGTTTATGTGAATGTCATGTGACCATTAATTTGTTGTTAAAATAACAAATTATTAATATTAGAATCTCAAAATACTAAATACATGCAATTCACCTTTAGTCCTCGAGGTGGCACTGTTTGATAGACAATAATGATGTGATGTTTCACTCATAACTATCGCAGGCATAAAACAAAAGAATATCATCAGCGAATATGTGAGAGAATACGAATATGAACCAGATGCTGAATGTACTGTGGAAGTGCGCTCTGACGATGTCGGCGATGGTAAAATGATCTGCTTAAATTGAACCCTTCTAAGTTTCAAAAGGTAACGAAATAAGCTCTATTTTATTCTTCTGTAATGGCTCTTAAAATATCAAGAGTTTTTTGCTATTGCAGCAGCTATTTTTACCACAACACGACTCGAAATATACAACTCTGAAAATAAAATACTTATACACTGCCACATTATGCGGCTTTTGGTTGTAATTTTCAGTCAAAGAGCAACAAGAGAAGCGATGCAAGTCTTCACTGCTTTCCTAGCAATAAGAAGAGAAGAAAAGAATAAGAATAAAATAATAAAACTTCCTAAAGACCTGCGTCTTTGTCCTCTCCACTTTAGTCCTGATGCCTTTGAGGCTTTTAGTAGACCACAGCTACTGAAAGAGCTTACAAATGGCAGAGACAAGAAACGCTAGATGCCATCCTGATAGAACCCTGTTGAAAAAAGCAGTATATGCTGGTTGGATATGTTTTGAAGGGTGGCTGCTGGTTTAAGCTGATCATGTGCTGGTCCTAACCAACTAGCTCCTGCTTAGAACCAGCACATGAATAGCTTAAACCAGCTCATGACCATCTAAGGACCAGCTTAAACCAACTCAAACCAGCAGCCTAAAGACCAAGGACGCAGGTCTTTAGGAAGTTTTATTTGTCCACAAGCATGCTCACATTTTTTTCACCTCTTCTTATCGCTAGGAAAGCAGTGAAGACTTACATTTCTTCTCACCTATCATTCATCAAACCAGCAGCCATGCTTCAAAACATACATAACCAGCATATGCTGTTTTTTTCCAACAGGGAATGTAAACATGCCAACACTTGTCATGACGCCGCAGCCGCTGACGGAGTTTCTCAGAGTAGATTTCACTCGATATCCAGAGCATTTAGACTCCTTTTAGGAAACAAACGATGGTACGGAATTTGATTTAAGCCTCTGCTAATAAGCTCTTTCAGTAGCTGTGGTCATCACATCAGTATTTTATTTTTAGAGTTGTCTTGCGGTAAAAATAGCAACATGCTAGCTCACAGAATGCAACCATTTCCCATGGTCAAAATAAAGGCACTCCCCATACACTCTTAAAAATAAATGTGCTTTAAAAGGTTCTTCACAGCGATGCCATAGAAGAACCATTTTTGGTTCCACAAAGAACCATTCAGTCAAAGGTTCTTTAAAGAACCATCTCTTTCTTACCTTTCTATAATCTGAAGAACCTTCTTTCTCCAAAAAGAACCTTTTGTGAAACAGAAAGGTTCTTCAGACGTTAAAGATTCTTTATGAAACCATTTAGACAAAAAGGTTCTTCCATGGCATCGTGAAGCACCTTTATTTTTAAGAGTGTAGTCTAAAATCTGTATGGGTTTTTTAAATAACGTAAATCTTTCATGGGTTTTCTAGTACAGTCGTGGCCAAAAGTTTTGAGAATTACATAAATATTGGAAATTGGAAAAGTTGCTGCTTAAGTTTTTATAACAGCAATTTGCATATACTCCAGAATGTTATGAAGAGTGATCAAATGAATTGCATAGTCCTTCTTTGCCATGAAAATTAATTTAATCCCGAAAAAAAAACTTTCCACTGCATTGTTAAGAAGGCTTCAGGGCATCCAAGAAAGTCCAGCAAGCGCCAGGATCGTCTCCTAAAGAGGATTCAGCTGCGGGATCAGTGCAGAGCTTGCTCAGGAATGGCAGCAGGCAGGTGTGAGCGCATCTGCACGCACAGTGAGGCGAAGACTTTTGGAAGATGGCCTGGTGTCAAGAAGGGCAGCAAAGAAGCCACTTCTCTCCAAAAAAACATCAGGGACAGATTGATCTTCTGCAAAAAGTATGGCGAATGGACTGCTGAGGACTGGGGCAAAGTCATATTCTCCAATGAAGCGTCTTTCCGATTGTTTGGGGCATCTGGAAAAAGGTTTGTCCGGAGAAGAAAAGGTGAGCGCTACCATCAGTCCTGTGTCATGCCAACAGTAAAGCATCCTGAGACCATTCATGTGTGGGGTTGCATCTCATCCAAGGGAGTGGGCTCACTCACAATTTTGCCCAAAAACACAGCCATGAATAAAGAATGGTACCAAAAAACCCTCCAACAGCAACTACTTCCAACAATCCAACAACAGTTTGGTAAAGAACTCCAAGAAGTGATAATGAAAGAATGGGTTGCTATCAGTCAGGATTTGGCCCAGAAGTTGATTGAGAGCATGCCCAGTCGTATTGCAGAGTTCCTGAAAAAGAAGGGCCATCACTGCAAATACTGACTCTTTGCATAAATGTCATGTAATTGTCGATAAAAGCCTTTGAAACGTATGAAGTGCTTGTAATAATATTTCAGTACATCACAGAAACAACTGAAACAAAGATCTAAAAGCAGTTTAGCAGCAAACTTTGTGAAAACTAATATTTGTGTCATTCTCAAAACTTTTGGCCACGACTGTACATATTTCAGTAAGATACATCATTTACATTATATCAAGCCATGCAAGTCTAAATGCCCAGGGTTCCATTTAAAGAACATACTTTATGCCAGAGGGATTCGGCTGACAAAAAAGTTTAGGAATCCCTGCTCTATTCCATGTCAGCGTGAAGCCGGTGTGGGAGCATAATGTTAAACGTAAACAGCCACCGAGTGTCTTTGTCACTATTGTAAACAGCATTTACTGTAATTAGAGCTTACAATTAGAACACAAAGGCTTCAGCCCCTTTACTGTTGAGCTACTAACAATTAAAAAAAAAACACAACCTTTGCATCCACCTTCTGCTGATGAGGCAGCTAATGATGAAAGGCTAAATGTGCGCATGAATCACCAGCGGCAGGTGCGCATTATAGCATTACCCCGCTCTATCTTTCTGACTCTAGGGTGTAATTATGTCAATCACCACACGGCTAACGAACACGGGTCTCATCTTAGAATGTCTCATCCCTGTGCTGATGATGCTTGTTTTGAGTGAGGATCCGTTTGACTGTTTGCTGTACCGGTGGGAGCGAGGATACAGATTCATTAGCATGTTTGTGATGAGAATGGTTCGGCAAGGGGGGAAGGGATCTAAGGTGCTGTAACAGATGGCATAGAAATGTAATGAGTGATGGGAAATGCGAGTGCTGGAATTTCTAAACGATGCCTTAGCAACAGCACTACTGTTTTTTGTGCTTTTGTGTGGCTTTGTGCAAAGCGATGCTTTGCGTTGTGTGAAACGCATATGTGTGGGTGGGTGGCTGTGAGTGAGATATGGGGTCTGGCATTGGGATCTGTACAAATGAGCTCCAGACACTCACAATCGACACTGCTATGTTTTGGTTGTAACCTAGCAACAACATATTTGGGGTTAAATGGCAAGTATAACATAAATGCACCTATCTTCCAACTCTAAATCAGTCACTCTCCTGGCTAAAGTGGACTTCATTTGGCCCCCCTCTCTTTCCATTAGATCCGAAGTACATCTCTCATCCCGTACGCCCCATGACGGCACGTCACCTCCTCGGCACCCAGCATGCCTCGTCTTAGCACCTTCGCTAGTCTTTTTCCTGCTCGTATATCACCAAAAATCTCACTCTTGGCACTGGGAGGAGGCACGGGTCAGAAATCAGACTGAGAGAATCATGCCCGGAGGAGAGATGAAATGGAAAAATCTTTCTATCCTTTCACGCTTCTCATGCACTTAGTGCTAGACTACTTCTCCCTCCAGGCTGCATCCCAGAGTAAGCGTCCTCAGACTTAATTTATGCCTGAAGACAGCATATTCTTCTGATAGAAAATTTTCTGATAGAAACATAAAGGCTTCACCCTCCATCACCAAAAGCTTTTTGAGCCGTTACAATTATTAGGTCGGCTTTGCTGAGGCTATCGCTGCAGCTTTAGGGATAAGCTGTTTGCTTGTTTATAAAATATGGAGATCTAACAAAGAATTATGGAGCGGCGATGTTACTGTGTCTTTTAGTGTGCGATTTTTGTGGAAAGGTAAGCAAATTGATTTAGCGAAAGTTGAAAATGCATTTTTCGTCTAGTCAGTAGATAAAAATGTGTTCAGAGGCGGTTTGGAGGTGTCACGGTTCACAGTGCGGTTATTAATCACTGTCAACTTCAGGATCTTGCTTGTGCCAAATGTCAAGTGGTGCCTTTTTCAACATAAAATATTTCTGGTGCCAAAGCTCTTATGTTACGCTAGCCCGATGGAACTATTTGCCAAAAATCATTTGATAATGCAAAGGTAGAAATTAATTCCGAACTAAATATATATATATATATATATATATATATATATATATATATATATATATATATATATATATACAAAGTACATGCATAGTCACTGTCACAATTCATTTATCACACAGTAATGCTGAAAGACTGCAGTTCAGCTATTTATATTGAAGAAACCTAGATGTTAAGTTGCTGGTTTATGGGCATGTCAAACTGTGCTGCATGGATGCAGAGTTTTGCCAGGCTTAGGTTGTATGTCACAAGCTGCGAGGCAATGGAGCCAGACGCAGTCTAAAAGCACTCCGCTCAAGTAACGCAGCCACGGTGTGGTGTCCCAGCTCACATTAGGAGCTCGGGGTTCAGAGGAGGCCAGTCGTTACAGATCCTGAGCTCGCTCCCTGGAGGAAAACAATGAGCGATACTGCCCTGAGGAGCGCCTCAAGCCCCAGCCGACAGAGAGACGGAGAAGAGAGAGAATAGACGCAGTGCCCAGAGGAAAATAATATAGCTCACAGGTTGTGCTTTCATAGCTCAAGAGACATCTCTGGTTTGTTTGTTACGTAGCATCTCAGATGGTTCTCTTCAAATTACTTTCATTAAAATACAAACTAGACAGCCGTCTTGTTTACTACTTTTAAAGTGAAATGAGACAAGTTTTGGCACACAGTTAGGGTACAGCGCTGTAAAGTGAATGTGTATAGCATAGTTAAGATAATTTGGAAGAATTTGATGAGGAATGATCTCTGACTTTCAATTTTAGATTTTGGTGTCTTGACAAGTTGAGATATTTCTGAAGCTCTGGAAGAGATATGAGATATTAGCCCCTTTCATACATAGTCTTTCTACTGGTAAATTACTGTTAGGAGATTATATTTGTACAGGACCTTTTCAAAAATACCAGTAAATTAGTTCCGGTAGTTGCAGTAAATTACCGGTAATATGCTCTGTGTGAACACAGAACAAGATTACAGGTATGAGCATGTACAAGTTCAGAACACGCTAACGTAAGATGTCTACTCTGGACTATCATCCACACTGTGTAGTTTGGTTTGAAGTCATCTAAAACGATGTCTCTGGACCAAAACCAGGAGGCGCAGCCACTAAGAACTAATTTTTAGTTAATGATGTCTCAGAATTTACCGGTATTTTGAAATGGATGTGTGAATGATGCTTTACTGGTGAAAAGACGGAGCATTGTTGCCTGTGTGAACAGCACATTTTTGTATTTATTGGTAAATCATTCCAGTAATTTTATGGCAATTTACTGGTATTACTGTGTAAAAGGGGCTGCTGACATATTTTGCTCAGGAGGAACATCTGCAAACCATGAGACTTCAATTGAAGTCTCAGCTCTCTCTCTGCCTATTTTAATATATTAAATATTTGTTGATTGGATATTTAATTGTGCATGCTAATTTCAATATTATTTAGATTACCATTGCCCACATTTAACGCACACTTAATTTAATAAGTTTTATTTGAAAATAAATTAGATACATTATAGTGTTTATCAATATTTTAAATTAGTTTTTATTTTTTAATTTTAATTTAAGTAAATGTCTTAGTAATTTTGTTTTGGAATTTTATTTATTTATTTTCAATAAGCCTATCTTATATACATCTTAGATACAGTTATTTTAGTACGTCAAGTTAAACTAAATGAAAATGAGAAATGTTGCCTTGGCAACTAGCTGAGAATAAAATGTTTATTTATTTATTATTTTAAATATTTTATTATTTATTTTATTTCCGTTTTTTTCCCCAAGTAGCAGAAATGTTTTAAAGGTTTTAGTTGCTGTTAACTATAATAACCATGTTTAACAAAACTATGCACTATTACAAATTGATATTCATTGTTCATACAATACAATACAATACAATACAATACAATACAATACAATATTTATTTATAAGGCACATTTGAAAACAAGCTAGGTTGACCAAAGTGCTGTACAGAGTAGAATAAAATGTAAAAATAAATAAAATAAGACTACCAAATTTAAAACACAACAATAGTAAACAATAATCAAACCAATGATGAAGGAATTTTGAAAGCTAGAGAGAATAGGTATGTCTTTAGAGCAGATTTAACTGCTTTTACTGTACATAATAATGTTTTGATGCCTATATTCATTAGACAAATTTAAGATAACTGATTTAAGACAAAATAGTAAGGGAATTTGAATATCAGCTATTTATCGGTTTTCAGCCGTGACATAAAAAAAATACTTACAGACATATAGATATTGGCCAGAATTACTATTGTTGCGATTCTAAAATATAAATAACTCCAAATATAAAACCAGTGCATTGCCATCAGTAATTAGTATACACTGTATACACTGAGTCAGACTTATACTATTTATAGGAGTCCTCTCCTGTGCATATTCATCACCCTCTGTGTAGAGATGGCAGGCAAACACTGTCACACCAAGTGTTCTCTCATTTAACAGCCGCACATCATTGCAGACTCTGTCAGTCAGTGAGATGGACATCATGGCCTCTCATTAAAGAAGGGATCTCTCCCACTCATCTCCAAGGCACAGTGCTTTCACACTGATTTAGTTGGCTTGTCACATGTGTTATCTCCATGGGGCTGAAGCTCAGCGATCACCAGGCCGTTTACGGTAACACATGCATTTCAAGCAGCATTTAAAGAGCTAAAAAAAATGTAGTTCTGAAGAGTGGGTTGAAGAAATTTTTTAAGCTCAAGTAGTTCAGGATTCATATTATCTCGGTGTCAGTTAAGTCTTCCTTTCTTTTTTTCTTTCCCTGTAAACCCAGTGGGCATTGGACTGTGAATTCCTAATAAAGTTCTCACTTTAATGGTGTGACGTGAATATCGGTTGTGAAAATTAATTCTGCAGCTGCTTCTCGTGCTGCATGTCAAAATAAGCAAGTGGGAGATAAAGCTTAAAACAAACATGAGGCAGTGTCCACTGATCTAGTCGTTTATCACCGTGAGGGATCATTTCATTTCATAGCTGGAGGAGGAGAGCAAAAAACATGGCATCATCCCAAAAGGCTTTGCTTTTTCACACAGAAGCCTTTGCTGCTGATAAATGAAAAGTATTACTGAGCTTTTATTATGTTTGCAAAGCACTCGCCAACCTGGGGGATGGTTTCTTGCCATCTCTTTTAAGAGTTTTATAATCAATTGATGGCTCGTAGATCAGTAAATACCTGGAAACATATCTCTTGAGTGTCTGCGGGTGTGTGTATGCGTTTACGTGCGACAGCGTGGTCAATCTGTTCTTATTTGACTAAGCAAATATTGCAATGTGCTGCAGTGATAAAGATAAATGAAGACTGTGAATCAGAATGCTGTCTGGCTGGTCATTTGTATCCTTGCTCCCCTGACCTGAATTTAATCCTAACAGAGAGAGGAGAGAGAGAGAGGTCATTACAGAGGCTTCTCATTCAGCACTGTTCGTACGGCTTAGCTTATCTCCTGCAGGCCTGCCTCTGAGCCGCTGTGTACTGTATTTCTAAGAGAGAAATAAAGCGCAAACACATCAGACGACTTCCTCTCTTATGTCCTCACCTAAAGGATACAGGGCCAGTGTGGAGTATTAACCCAATTGTAAAATGCAAATAGTGGAAATTATTCAGAAGTACTACTGGAAAAAGGCTTTTTAGCCTTTTTGCCACTTTTATTGATACAAGAGAACAAGAGGGAGCCGGGATCAGAAAACAGCACAAGCTGGATTCAGGCTTGCATCGAATGAGCAGCACTACTCAGGGGGTCAGGGTTTGGCTGCTTGGCTGCTTGGCTTTGGCAGCACTTAGTGCACATTTGCCATTATGCAAAGAAAAAAACATTAAAATTTTTTTCATTGATGTCCATTCAAAAGTAGTCTATTCTGACGATCAATATTTCTTTATAAAAATCAAATCACATATTTTATTATATTACAGTAGTGCCCAGTTTTCAGAGGGTTCTTAAAAGCATGAAATGGATTTATGTAAGCACATTTATAATACCTAGGGAAAGCTATCCGTTAGCATTCCCATTCATCTCAAAAGCAGTTGCTTGGCTGCTGTAGGATCCCATGAATGTACATGCCAAACTGCTGTGAGGAGTTTTGGTGCAATCAAATCATGTTGGAAAGGTTGTATTTACAAGATGATCGCACATGAAAAAGACCATAAATTCGTGTGTATAGGTACCTAAAAGTATTTGTTTCTATTTTTGTATTTTATTATTGACCCCTTACTTGTCTTACAGTTTTTCTTGATTGCTAAAACGCTATAACCAGGCTTTTGAACTAAATTTTCAAAACCATAACGCCATTTTTAAAAAAGCACACCCATTTCCCTAAACTAAAAACACTATTCCCCTGCTTCGAGTCAGATTTGGTGAAACTCTACTCCCAAATCCCTACATGTCTCAGTGCTTATACCATGTGTTCATTTGTAAAGTGATAGCATTCAATACTGTTCACTCAAGTCTGCAAAGTTTGAGCTCAATTAGCACACAATTACCCAAGTGGAAAACTAGGAGTCAAAATTTATCACACACCAGTCAGAACCTTTGATCGAGATAAAAGGGCCAAAGTCAGCTTACAGTTTTTCTCAGTGCCTTGGTGCATTTCTCGGATCAGAAATGAAAATCTCAAAAGTACTTTTTCAACCTCCACATCATCTAGTCAAAGTTTCTCATTCTTTTGTTCAAGTTGCGATTGCTTTGGTACATTTATGCAACTGATTATGTACATTTGTCAGTTATCAGTTGCTAGCTGCTGATGTCATGTTGCTCAAAATGTATTATATAATTCTCTGTGCAATAGTCTCACCCCTCAAAACCTCATGTAAGTTTCTGATCTAGTTGTCATAAACTGCCAAGCATATTCTCTACACATTTCTATCAGACTAAAAATTTGCCATTCATTGTTCAAGTAAATCTTGACTATCACTAATAGATCTCTAAGAGAAAATAGATCAACCAATGATAAAGCAGTTCTCTGAAATAGCTGAAAGGTACATTTAGAGTTTAGAGTTTAGAGACTGTATTGTGTAGAATGTGCACTGCCGTTCAAAGGTTTGGCATCAGCAAGATTTTTTTATGTTTTTTAAAAAGAACTCTCTTATGCTTGTCAAAGTTCCATTTATTTGATCAAAAATACTGAAAAAACAGTAATATTATGAAATGTTATTGCAATTTAAAATAACAGTTATCTATTTTAATATACTGTAAAATATAATTTATATCTGTGGTGCAAAGCTGAATTTTAATCAGCCATTAATCCACTTTTCAGTGTCACACAAGCCTTCAGAAATTATTCTAATATGCTGATTTATTATCAATGTTGGAAACAGTTGTGCTGCTTAATATTTATTTGGAACCTGTGATACTTTTTTCAGGATTCTTTGATGAATAAAAAGTTAAAAAGAACAGCATTTATTCAAAATAGAAATCTTTTCTCACAATATAAGTCTTTACTATCACTTTTTGATCAATTTAACACATCCTTGCTGAATAAAAGTATGAATTTCTTTCAAAGAAAGTAAGAAAGAAAAAAATAGATTGACCCCAAACTTTAAATGATAGTGTGTATTGTTACAAAAGATTTCAATTTTAAATAAATGCTGTTCTTTTTAACATTTTATTCATCTCAGAATCCTGACAAAAAAAGTATCACGGGTTCGAAAAAAATATTTAGCAGCAACTGTTTCCAACATTAATAATAAATCAGCATATTAGAATGATTTCTGAAGGTTTATGTGACACTGAAGACTGAAGTAATGATGCTGAAAAATCAGCTTTGCATCACAGGAATAAATTCTATTTTAAAGTATATTAAAATAGAAAACCACTATTTTGAATTGCAATAATATTTCACAATATTACTGTTTTTTCTGTATATTTAATCAAATAAATGCAGCCTTGAGCAGAAAAAATTTCTTAAAAAACATTAATAATCTTACTTTTGATTAGCAGTGTATAATTCTGAAATTTCTTTGTCATCTAAAATGTTGACCTTATTTCCAGCATAAGAATAACTATATTGTAATATAAACTATTATCATGAGTGAAATGATTCATATTGTGATGATTTTGGTCATATGGCCCACCCCTAGCTGGAGGTTTGTCAGTGAGTGAATCATAGGATGGAAGAAAATTGTTAATGATCATACTATTTTGTAATTATGAAAGTTAATCATATTTATCAGTTTAGTTTGTTTTCATTTTATGTAGTGTTGATGACAAAAAGTGATGGACTTGTTAGTAAACATTGCTCATTTAGCTGATTTATGAGAAGATGGACTTGTGACTCCCATCATTCTCTTTAAAAGTATGCAAATAAAAAAGCACATCATTTTCTCTTCATTATATTGCATTAAAAAATGTTGCGTTAAAAAGCTAATGGAGTGATCAGGCTATGTTATGTCAGATTTTATGTCTCATTCAACTCAAAATATTGGAATAAACAGCAGGAAATGTGTAGCAAGGCCAACAGAAGTCTGACTTTAAACATGGAGAAAAATCTTTGAAAAAAAAAAAATATATTTTTTTTGGAAGTCCATTGAGATGAATGGGAAAGTTGTGTGCTCATGCTTAGGCCACAGCCTTGACATGACTGGATGTTTAACTGTTTATTATTGAGTCATTATTCTTTGTAACACTAACTGGATATGAAACATGTACATTTGATGCTGCTAAGCAGATAAAAATCAAATGATTCCGTGCAGTGCTCTGTTGCCGGCAGTGTGCTCTACTCACTCTTCACAAAACAGCACAATTCAGTTAGCGTGTACAAACAATGCATTGTATCGATTCTGCAGTGCAATAATACATCCACCAACCATTATAAATCTCTTTTGTAATGGCCAAACCTAAGTGCTTTTTGGTGAAGGATTCTAACATCTGAATGTCCTTGATACCTCCTTCCTGTAAAAGATGGCCTATGGATTTCTTCTAAGTTGAAATTTTCAACAGTCACTAATAAATCAATCCATTCTCCTTCAAAGATCGAAGCAGTCAAAAAGCTGATAAATCCATATACTTTTAGGTTAGGGTCTCAATGAATAATGAGTCGCTTATGAATATTCTCCACAGCATGATGTTAAATCAGATGAATCATAATTTGAGTCCTTGGGAATAAGGCAGGTTCCTCTAGCGACAGGAAGTGTTGACAAGTATGTGTACGATTACGTTAGTCAATCTTGTACAAAGAGGACCAGTGATTTGCTTTTTTTGTGTGTGTGTTTTGTTTTATTTATTTATTTTTTCAGAATAAGGCCAAGCAAATATTGTCCTCAAGGCTCTTATACCACATAAACGCTGCCCTTCAACTAGAAAGCCCTCATAACACAAATGTCTTTCATATCAGCCGGTTGTTGGGCGCCTGCATCAAATCGATGAGGCCATCAGAGGTGAAGCCTGCAGGAGGCCTCTGTTTAAAGGCCAGAATCGTGAGCGCAGGCCTAGCATTTTTCATACCCCCCTCTTCCCCACAGTGCCAGCTTTTAGTAGTGGTCCATCATCCTCAATAAAGTATGAGTTTTGGAGAGTTGTCTTCTCCTGTGGTTTTGGAAAGTCTGTTTTCAGTAGGGGTTATATTTAGATGTGATGCTTATTAGCAGTGTTGCCTTGATAGTCTGCAAAATCGTGTAAAATATTCAGTTATGTTAAAGAGACAAATCAGACAAATATAAAAATTCTGTCATTAATTACTTACCCTCATGTCATTCCAAACCCGTAAGACCTCCGTTTGTCTTCGGAACACAAATTAAGATATTTTGGATGAAATCCGAGAGCTTTCAGACCAACATGCATGTTCAGAAGAACGCGTTCAAGGCCCAGAAAGGTAGTAAGGACATTATTACAAAAAAATTGTCCACAGTTTTTTAAAATTAGAATGTTTCACATTTTTTTTTCAATAAAATATAGAGCTGCATTTTTTAGTTCATTAAAATTAACGTGGTAGTATTAGTAGGGATGTAACGATATTATCAATATCTGTCAAATATCGATAGCAAAACTGTCTCGATATTATCATGGCCACATGACGATATGAAATGATAGGTCTTCCAGGCAAAATGTGTAGTTTTTAAAATATATTTAAAATTTAAACTTTATATTTAAACTCAATATTTTTCTTATTCCAACATAAAAGGTCTTTAAAATTGTGTTTTGGGCCATTATGCTTTGGCACAGTATCTGTCAATCAAACTAAAACTAAAAGCACCATATAGCTAAATCCCTTTATCAAGTGTTGCGAGTTTTCGCTGCGCATTTCTAAGCGAAGTGCGCACTTCGCTTAGGCGATCAGCTCGTGATCCGGTGTTTTCCGCGCCTCAGAACGGCTCTGTTCACATTAAATGCATGTGTTTATTGTGTTACTGTGAGTTTAGTGCGTGTTTGGGAGCGTGTTTTTACTGAAGCTGGAGTTTTCCGTCAAAATAAAAGCTCTACTGCCGTTTCCATCAAAATACAAGCTTAAACGTGCAGTTTGAATTGTTGACAGCTAGCAGTTTAAATTGGTAACTTTACTGCAGTTCAAAAAATATCTCTTTCAAGTGTCGAAATTAGGAAAGAAGTATTGTAATTGCCCTACTGTAGTGTAAAGCAAAAATAATATACTTATGAAATATTCATTTTCATTTATTTTGCAGTGCAGTTGTTTTATAATATATGGTTATTACTGTCATTGTTGTTATTATTATTATTTTCTAATTTGTGACCCTGGACCACAAAACCAGTCTTAAGTCGCTGGGGTATATTTGTAGCAATAGCCAAAAATACATTGTATGGGTCAAAATTTTTGGTTTTTTCTTTTATGCCAAAAATCATTAAGAAATTAAGTAAAGTTCATGTTCCATGAAGATTTATTGTAAAATTCCAACTGTTAACATATCAAAATGTAATTTTTTATTTGTAATATGCATTGTTAAGAACCTAATTTGGAGAACTTTAAAGGTGATTTTCTCAGTCTTTTTGATTTTTTTGCATCCTCAGATTTCTGATTTCAAATAGATGTATCTCAGTCAAATATTGTCCTATCCTAATAAACCATACATCAATAGAAAGCTTATTTATTAAGCTTTCATATGATGTATAAATCTCAGTTTTGTCAAATTTAACCTTATGACTGGTTTTGTGGTCCAGGGTCACATTTGTTTGGCTTCCTAAAACAACAGTGTAAATGTAAATTAGACTGAGACAGTATACCACAGATAAAAACAGAGTTGAGTCCCCTTTAAAGTTCAGGTATGCCTACAAGTCAATTCACAGACTTTTTTCTGACTTAAGATGTCTTAGTTAAGAACATGGGTTGGAGCTCTTAATTTTGAACTCTCAAAGTGCATTAAATTAAAAAAAATTACTTTGAAATGTACAAAATTTTCCTCCAATTCTTTTTATTTTTTTGGACTTCAAGGATTAGTTCTCTTCCAGAACAGAAAATTACAGATAATATACTCACCCCCTTGTCATCCAAGATGTTCATGTCTTTCTTTCTTCAGTTGTAAAAAAATTATGTTTTTTAAAGAAAACATTTCAGGATTTCTCTCCATATAATGGATATGTATGGTGCCCCCAAGTTTCAACTTCCAAAATGCAGTTTAAATGCAGCTTCAAAGGACACTAAATGAATCCAGCCGAGGAAGAAGGGTCTTATCTAGTGAAATGATCGCTTATTTTATAAACAAATTGACAATTTAGATACTTTTTAACCTCAAATGCTCATCTTGTCTCATCTCTGCGATGCGCATGTGTAGTCTGTGTAATCCGGGTAATCATAGGGTATGTCAAATAAACTCCCATCTCGTTTTCGTCTTCAACTTCAAAATTGTCCTACATTGCAGCTTTACCTTTTTCGTAAAGCGAGTTTGATCTTTTTTGTGCAGCAATGTAGAACGATTTTGAAGTTGGGGAAGAAAACGAGATGGGAGTTTTTTCGACATACCCTAACTGTATTGACCTGGATCACACCGACTACGCATGCGCATCGCAGAGACGAGACGAGCATTTGAGAGTAAAAAGTATATAAATTGTCAGTTTGTTTAGAAAATAACTGACCCTTCTTCCTTGGCTAGGATCATTTAGAGCCCTTTGAAGCTGCATTTAAACTGCATTTTGGAAGTTCAAACTCGAGGGCATCATACAGTACATATCCATAATATGGAGAGAAATCCTGAAATGTTTTCCGCAAAAAACTGAAGAAAAAAAAAAGACTGAAGAAAGAAAGACATGAACATCTATGATGACAAGAAGGTAAGTACATTGTGTAAATTTTTTGTTTACTAAAACTAACTAGAAACTAATCCTTTTTATATCGCAATATTATTGTATCATGAGATTTTGATATTGTTTCATCCCTAAGTATTAGGTTTCTAAACCCCTATTCATAGTGAAAACATTAGCATTAGACAAATGCATCATACTTTAACAGTTGTCTGCCGCATACATTTATCCACTGACCTACAAAATGTCAATACTTGGAGTGACATATATAAGAATAAAGGTATCAAATTAAATATGTAATGAGTTCAGTTGAGCACGCGAGGTCAGGAAGAGTGATTGCTCCCTCATCACACTATCTAATAAGGAATATATATATGTATGTTAAAAAATAGCAACTAGAAATGGCAACTAGAAATGGTTGCTTAAGTGATTTTGAAACATTTATAATCTAATGTTATTGTTGCTATTTCAGTTTTCAGAGTTAGAGTCTGCATGTTCTTCGCAGTATTGCGTGAAACATCTCACAGTCACAAATTCTCTCCTCTGTAGAGCTGTTCCAGTGATTGCTTTTAAGCAGGCAATTGTAACACTAAATTTCTTCAATCACAAACAAGCTGGAGTGATGACACCTATTTAGCATATACTCAGTAGTTTTCTTTCTGCCTGAGGAAAAGTAGAGCGATTGTGTCATTTTGTGTGAAATTGTCAACAGGAAAAACACTTGTGGTTTAAAGGTGATTTTTTAAATTCTTTTAGTATGTAAAAGTTTGATTCCTTTGAATTCAAACTAATATTTTTTTTATTTCAAGGTTGTTGAATTTCAAAGTAATGTGAATGACAAATGCTAACACTTATACCGGTAGCAAAATATTTGATCATGGCTGTGAAGTTTGAACAATTGTGAAGAAATAACAACGCAATATATATTTTTAATATTGACATTTAAATTTTACTTAATTTAATTTAAAAATTAATTTAATTGTATTAAGTAGCTGTATATTGCTTTGAGTTTTTTTTTTCAACTGTTAAAATTGGCTCGAACCAGTCTCCCCTACTGCATATTTTAGGATGGCTGTAAATTAAAAATGTGGTCCAAATCAACATTTCCTCAGTTGTGCCCGTAGACTCTCTGCATGTAGCATCTGGCTTGTTATTTTTACCCAAAATAAAAACACCCCCCATGATCTAAATAGCCTGGACGCAGCGTATTGGAAACAGATTTGTTCAGCTGATAAGTCTTGCATAGATGAGCTGCCTCCACTCCCCTCAGCCATGAAAATGTTAGTAAATGTTTCATTAGCTTAGAATGCAGTTTTAGGGATCCTGTCTCAGCAGTTTCCTGAGCAGATTTCAGGTGAAAGCCCAGTGCATGGAATAAAACAATGTTTGATTAATCTCTTTAAAGTTCATGGAGTGCAGTCGTATGAAATTGCTACACCTCTTTAATGAGCTGCAATATTTTAATATGTCGAAGAGAGGGATTATTCTCACAGCCCTAGCCTACTGGTTTTTAAGCATATAGAACTGTGTGAGAGGGATTTAGCTGCACTTTATGCTTGTTGGACCCTACTGGGAAGCGCAATCCTGGTTCCTAGGCTGGTAGGAGCCCAGTGCACAGTGCACATCATTGATTTTCAGGTTTTTAAGTGAGAATTCTTGCGATGAATCATAATTGCATAATTGAGGGAGTTAGACTCCTCCCTAGGTCGCATAAGTCTGGTGCTCAGCACATTTGCATTCAAGATTGATTTAGTCACGCATAAATCTTCCTCTCTTTCTCTTCTCACGGCCCTCTCTCTCCAACCCTCCTGCTGACACCTTGCCAACAGCCCAATAGCTTTTCCATTTTAATGATTTGTGGACGTAGAACAAACGCTGACCTTATTTGATCTTTCGGAAACGTACTGTATCACTGGGGTTGGGTGTTTACTCTATTTATGAGACTGAAACTGCATTTGTCACATAGTAATCTATAATCCCATTAAACGTATCACGCCAATCATTCCCCTCTCCATGTGTGTGACTGACTCACAGGGAGCCCCTGGCAGAAGTCAAGCAGCCTACGGATTGGAGCAGGGTGGTGTTTTGAAGAGCCCTGCTGTTGCTGTGCAACTGTGTGGTCTTGACCTGAAAAGAGGGCAGAAGGCTTATCACTCCACCCTTGTGATCCTAGTGCCGCCCCTATCTGTCTCAGAGTGGCTGCATTACTTCTCTCTTCACCGCGACCCCATCTGAGCCGCCATCGATCTGCTCTCTACGGTAGCACTCTGAATTTTTTCTGAATCTCAGCTGTACTGAAACGTTTTCTTGCCGGCCTCCTATCTCCTCACTTCATCTTAAACACGTGTCATAAATTCCCTGACGGCGATAATGCGATTTAGAGTCCGAGATGGGGTTTTTTTCATCTTCACCCTGGATGGAAAATAAAATAAAGTGTGTAATTGCATAGTCATGCCCACTCTCTTATCTCCGGCCCCACGATCTCTGAGCAGAGGTGAAAGCTCCCCAGATTGATGGACGCAGAATAGAGCTCATTCATAGGTAATCCGCTGATAAGGAAGAGCCGCGTTTCTGGCAAATGAAAACACAGTGTCGATTTAATGAAATTCCGTGCGTGTGTGCTTCCGCTATCTCCTCTTCATCACAGTGCTCTCAAAGTTGAATTCCCCACGTAGTCAAAGAGTGGGCAAATCAAAGCCTGCAAATTGCGGCAAGTTCAACAACAGTTCTTTACAGGAGGTATGTAGACAAGTAATTCAGCTTCTCACTGGGTGCACTGCGTTTAAAATATAGTAGAAAAAAGGACTATTGATCTTGGAGGAAAGTGCTAAATAGAAACTCAATGTCTAACGTATGATATTTCTTTGTCCACAAGCTGACAGCAATAGTTGCAATCATGAATAGGCCTACCTGGTTCAATAGTGAAGAAAAGTCAATTCTGGTGTAAAATTCCTAGAATTTTACTTATTTGTACTCATTTTGGTTTGTATACCACAAATGTAATATATATATATATATATATATATATATATATATAAGGGTTGCCCCCTTCCTGATTCTTTATTTTCTTGCATGTTTGTCACACTTTAAAGTTTCAGATCATCAAACAAATGTAAATATCAATCAAAGATAACACAAGTAAACACAACATGCAGTTTTTAAATGAAGGTTTTTTTTTTTGAAGGGAAAAAAAATCAAAACCCACATGGCCCTGTGTGAAAAATTGCCCCCTCCGCCCCCCCTCCGTTAAAACATAACTGTGGTTTATCACACCTGAGTTCAGTTTCTCTAGCCACACCCAGGCCTGATTACTGCCACACCTGTTCGCAATCAAGAAATCACTTAAATAGGACCTGCCTGACAAAGTAAAGTAGACCAAAAGGTCCACAAATGCTACACATGTTGAGATCCAAAGAAATTCTGGAACAAATGAAAAAGAAAGTAATTAAGATCAATCAGTCTGGAAAAGGTTATAAGGCCATTTCTAAAGCTTTGGGACTCCAGCAAACCACAGTGAGAGCCATTATCCACAAATGGCGAAAACATGGAACAGTGGTGAACCTTCCCAGGAGTGGCTGGCCCATCCAAAATTACCCCAAGAGCGCAGCGACGGCTCATCCAAGAGGTCACAAAAGACCCCACAACAACATCTAAAGAACTGCAGGCCTCTCTTGCCTCAGTTAAGATCAGTGTTCATGGCTCCACCTTTGAAGGCTCTTCCTTCAAAATATAAAAAAACTTAATTCAAAAACTGCATGTTGTTTACTTGTGTTATCTTTGATTAATATTTAAATTTGTTTGATGATCTAAAACATTAAAGTGTGACAAACATGCAAAAAATAAATAAATTCAGGAAGGGGGCCAACACTTTTTCACACCACTGTATATCAGGGGCCTTTACTCCAAAATGGCAAGGGAGACGGTGCCTTCTCCAAAAACTGGATATGAAAAAACTTGCAGGACAAAACAATGCAAATATTACAAAATATGACATTAAATCACTTGTTTTTTTCTAAAGAAACACTGTCCTGCAGCAACACCAGCAGGGAAAGTTATAGTGTGGTCTGTCATGCCTCCCCTGAGCTCATTGAGTTTTAACAGACCCTCTAAAGGTGTTAGGTCTAAAGCATGCAGTGAGTTTGCTGGGGGGTAATTATGAATTGTTCTGTAGTAGCAAATCATTCTGAATGAGCTTCAAGCTTTAAGATTAATTAAAAATAAGTAAACAACTCACACACTTAGATATAACCACTTTGTTGTGCAAAATAAGACTTGAAATGGCCTGAAAACCTTATCTGTGGAAGTAATCAACTTGGTTAACAAATAATTAGCATGCTTTGTAGACTGGTGATGTGAAAAGCTTAAAAATGAATAGCTGAACATTACTTCACAAATAAAATATAGCTTAAATTGTTACTGCCTTTGAATGAATGTAAAATGCTTAAAAACACTAATAATGTGTGTGTGTGTGTGTGTGTGTGTGTGTGTGTGTGTGTACCTGGTATTCATCACGTTGTGGGGACCAAATGTCCCCACAAGGATAGGAATACCAGTAGATTTTGACCTTGTGGGGACATTTCTTAGGTCCCC